>NC_031967.2:21400148-21700148 GCF_001858045.2 Oreochromis niloticus
AAGTCTGTGATAGTGTATTAATTTGTAGGGCAAAAAACATGTTGTCCAAGGTGGAGTTGAACCCACGACCTTTAGGTTGCAGCCTGTGTCATTACCAGCTGCGCCACTGGGAAAGACAGTGAGCTCTTGGGAAACAGGGTGATGAGCAGTCAGAATTAGATCGGGGTGAGAGGCAAAGAGCGCCGTTTTTTGGAGTTACAAAACGTCGTGTAACTCCAAAACTAGGTGGACTAGAAGCATAATTCTTGTACTGGGTGAATCAGCGGACTTTGGTGTACTTTGACTGCGATTTTCATTACTCTTTGTACATCCGTCGCTGAGATATGACGAGAGAAGAAACTGCAGACCTCAGATATGATTGGCTGGCTGGGAAGCTGGCAGAAATATATAGTAATAGTGTGATTAAGCATAAATACTACATTTAGCAGAAATACTGTATTAAGCACAAATCCTATAAAAAGCAGAAATACTATATTAAGCACAAATCCTATAAAAAGCAGAAATACTATATTAAGCAATATAAATATCCTATAAAAATGGTATAAAAAACAAAAATACTGTAATATGATTTGGTAGAAAAACTATAATTAATCAGAAATACTATACTGGGTAGAAATACTATATTTAGCACAAATCTTATAAAATAGCAGAAATAGTATGATTCAGCACAATAGTAATAACTTAAACAGAAAAACTGGAAAAGCAAAATGGACAGCTGAAAAAATGCTGAACATGCTAAGGGTCCTTCAAATGTACTTGTTAAATGAAAAAAAAACTCAGCAAAAAAAGTGTAACAGTCACACAATCACAAATATGGAAACATATGGAAACACACATGCACAGAGAGACACACACAGGATCAAATTCAGTCAACCAGTCTAAATATATTGAATTTAAATCATACAATAAGATGCTCCCATAAAAACTCTGTCTCGCCCTCTCTTTCTCTCTCTCTGTCACACACACACACACACACACACAGGGAGAGAGAAGTAAGTTTCTAGCTCAGTCAAGCAGCCTGGGAGCTGCTGAATTTGAATCCACCAATCAGAGAGCCTGTGCACTTTTTCCCGCCAAAACAGGTGCATGCAGCACAGAGAGACACAGGATTTTTGCAGTCTATTTCTCATAATGACGACTCCCCTCAAACAAATGACCATAATTTCCCAACTATAGGGGCTAGAACGGTCATTCTTACACCGTTTTGTTCAGAAGAGATGGGGGAATCTTAAAGTGTTGACAATGTATCATTAAAATATGAATTATTAAAGATATTTGACTTGTAATGCACCATAACTGAGTAGAGCAAAGCAAAAACTGCCTTGACTTGCCCTCAAACAACGCTTTCTAACTCTAAATCTATTTGGAGTATCAATATCATTTTTTCACCGTAAGAGACAGCAGGCTTTGGTGAACAATCATGGAAATTTTCAGGTCTCTGTGGAAATCCAACTAAAAGTTATGACGAGAGAAAAAAGTGGTTCATTTCCAGAGTTTGAAATCTGAAGAAATCTGAGCGAGGGACGAATTTCCTACGCTCAAACAAGTGTAACTCATCTCAGAACGGTAATAGGTGAGAAAAAAATTCTTGAATTGTGAGCGTCAGGAGTGTCTGAAGATATACTGGGACAAGCCTCATGTTTTAACTTCGCTTCGTTAAGGAGATATGACGATTCGAATATGCCTCTCATTACAGAAATCAAGCGGTGATTTTGAACAAACTCTCCATTGACTTTCTATGGAGAGTTTTCAGACTTTGTGTTGCTCTGAGGAGATTTGCCAAAATTCTATAAGTCTCACAACAATGATGGTGACATTTTCGGAAAGCCAGCAAAAATACCTACGTTTTGATGTATAATTTGTGGAAGTTGAGTGAAAATTGAGCAAGTAGCAAGAAGTTGTTCGGACATGAAGAGAAGACTGCGAAACCTACAGTGGCACACTGGAAGCCAAGTGCATAGCAACCATAACAACGCATGTATTTTGTGAAAAATCACAATTTTCCAACTCAAAACTTTAAGAGGCATAAAAATAAAACGGTAAAAGATTTGAAAAATCTGATTTATTCCTGAATAGCCCAATAATTTGAGAACATTTTAAAGTTTGAATGGTTGTTCTACGTGAAAGTAGGAAAAAGTAGTTAAGTTTCAAAAACAAGCAAAATTTAGCAGAATTGCAGAAGTTTCCCATTCATTTCAATGGGACAAATTAAAGGAAAAAAGTGGAATATTTTAAAAAGTATAACAGTAATAAACACGAAAAGATATAGCGATCATTAGCAGAAATAGCAGAATAGTTTAAAATTTGAACGGTGAAAATCGGCTGAAAATTGTGGAAGTAGTTAAGTGCCAAAAAAAGTGAAAAAGTGGCAACTAGAATAATAATAATAAAGTATAAAGAATAAAGAGAAACAGGAACTCAATAGTGTGGATGCTTAAAGCATCCACACAACTAGAAAAATTTGCATTTCCTGCGAAAATGCAGTGTGGATGCTGGAACGCTGAAGCTGTCTGCTGAAACTAGCTGAAAAGTTGCAGAAATTGTAAAAACTTTGCAGAAGCAAAGGAACTTTGCTAAAATGTAGTAACTTAGCAGAACTCTAATATCTTAGAGGAAACATAATACCTAGCAGAAGTACAATAGCATAGCAGAACTTAGCAGAAATATGAAAAATGAGAGAAATACTATAATTAAGCAGAAATATTATATTAAGTAGAAATCCTATAAAATAGCGGAAATAGTATGATTTAGCAGAAATGCTGTATTTTGCACAAATACTGAAAAGCAGCAGAAATCCTATGACTTAGCACAATAGTAATAACTTAAATAGAAAAATTGGAAAAGCAAAATGGACAGCTGAACAAATGCTGAACATGCTAAGGGTCCCTCAAATGTAATTGTGAAACAAAAAATAATCAGCAAAAAAAGTATAACAGTCACACAATCACAAATATGTACACATATGGAAACACACATGCACAGAGAGACACACAGGATCAAATTAAGTCAACAAGTCTAAATATATTAAATTAAAATCATACAATAAGATGCTTCAATAGAAATTCTCTCTCGCCCTCTCTATCTCTCTCTCTTTGTCACACACACACACACACACACACACACACACACACACACACACACACAGGGAGAGAACAGCAAGTTTGTAGGTCATTCAAGCAGCCTGGGAGCTGCTAAATTTGAATCCACCAATCAGAGAGGCTGTGTACTTTTTCCCGCCAAAACAGGTGCAACTGCTTACACATACGCAGCATAGAGAGAGCCAAACACACAGGGTCTATGCCATTCAACCAGTCTGAATATAATAAATTTCTATCCACCAATGAGATGCTGCCCTAAAAAAGGTCTTTGTGTGTGTCTTTCTTTCTCTCTCTCTCTCTCTGTCCCTCTCTCTCTCCCTCCCTCTCTCTCTCTCTCTCTCTCTCTCACACACACACACACACACACACACACACACACACACACACACACACACAGCAGCAGCAGCAGCAAGTGAACAGTGTGTTTCTAGGTCAGTAAAACAGCTGTGAGCTTCTCAATTTGAATCCACCAATCAGAGAGGCTGTGTGCTTTTTCCCGCCAAAACTGGTGCACCAAGTGCAGGCTTTTACACATGCAGCACAGAGAGAGACAGGATTTTTGCAGTCTATTTCTCATAGTCAGGACTCCCCTCAAACAAACAGCCATAAATTCCTAACCGTAGGGGCTAAAACAGTCATTCTTAGACCGTTTTGCTCAGAAGACATGGGGGAATCTTGAAATGTTGACCATTTAAAATACAAATATGAAATATTAAAGATATATGACAGATGACTGGTTGGCTTAGAAGCCATGAATGCCCCAATATGCAAATTTGAATGTGCCAGGGCTCAGATATGATTGGTTGTCTTAGAAGCCATGAAGGCCCCAATATGCAAATTTGAATGTGCCAGGGCTCAGATATGATTGGCTGGCTGGGAAGCCGTCCAGGTCCTGATAGGTAAGTTTGAATATTACAGTCCTTACAGAGGACTGACTCCCTGGGGACCTGGCAGAAATATATAGAAATACAATGATTACCCAGAAATACTGCATTTAGTAGAAATACTATGTTTTAGCACAAATACTATAAAATGGCAGAAATACTATAATTAAGCAGAAATATTATATTAAGTACAAATCCTATAAAATAGCAGAAATAGTATGATTTAGCACAAATGCTGTATTTAGCACAAATACTGTAAATCAGCAGAAATGCTATGACTTAGCAAAATACTAAAAAGTTAAATACAAAAATTGGAAAAGCAAAATGGACAGCTGAACAAATACTGAACATGCTAAGGGTCCCTCAAATGTAATTGTTAAATGAAAAAAAATCAGCCAAAAAAAAGTATAACAGTCACACAATCACAAATATGAACACATATGGAAACACTCAAGCACAGAGAGACACACAGGATCAAATTCAGTCAACCAGTCTAAATATATTGAATTTAAATCATACAATAAGATCCTCCCATAAAAAGGCTCTCTCTCTCTCTCTCTGTGTGTCTCACACACACACACACACACACACACACACACACACACACACACACACACTCAGGGAGAGGAAATCAAGTTTTTAGGTCAGTCAAGCAGCCTGGGAGCTGCTAAATTTGAATCCACCAATCAGAGAGGCTGTGTACCTTTTCCCGCCAAAACAGGTGCACCTGTTTTTACACACACGCAGCACAGAGACAGGATCTGTGCTGTCTACTTTTCATAGTCAGGACTCCCCTCAAACAAATGGCCATAATTTCCTAACCGTAGGGGCTAGAACGGTCATTCTTACACCGTTTTGTTCAAAAGAGATGGGGGAATCTTACAGTGTTGACAATTTATCATTAAAATATGAATTATTGAAGATATTTGACTTCTAATGCACCATAACTTAGTAGAGGCGAAGGGAAAACTGCCCTGACTTGCCCTCGAAGAAAGCTTTGTAACTCTAAATCTCTTTGGAGTATAGATATAATTCTTTCACCGTAAGAGACAGCAGGCTTTGGTGAACAGTCATGGAAATTTTCAGGTCTCTGTGGGAATCCAAAAAAAAGATATGACGAGAGAAAAAAGTGCCTCATTTCCAGAGTTTGAAACCCGAAGAAATCTGAGCGAAGGACAATTTTTCTACCCTCAAACAAACCCAATTCATGGCCAAATGGTAATAGATGAGAAAGAAATTCTTGAATTGTGAGCGTCAGGAGTGTCTGAAGATATATTGGCACAAGCCTCATGTCTTAACTTCGCTTCGTTCGGGAGATATGACGATTCGAAAATGCCTCTCATTACAGAAATCCAGCGGTGATTTTGAACGAACTCTCCATTGACTTTCTATGGGGATTTTTGAGACTTTCTGTTGCTCTGAGGAGATTTGCCAAAATTCTATAAATCCCACAACAATGATAGTGACATTTTCTGAAAGCCAGCAAAAATACCTACGTTTCGATGTATAATTTGTGTGGGTTGAGTGAAGATTGAGCAAGTAACAAGAAGTTGTTCGGACATGAAGAGAAAATTGCCAAAGATACAGTGGCTCACTTAGAACCAAGTGCATAGCAACCATAACAACGCATGTATTTTGTGAAAAATCACAAAGATGAAACTCAAAACTTAAAGAGGGATAAGATGAAAACGGTAACAGATATGAAAAAGCTGAGTCATCCATGAATAGCCCAATAATTTGTGAACATTTTAAAGTTTGAATGGTTGTTCTACGTGAAAGTATGGGGAAGTAGTTAAGTTTCAAAAACAAGCAAATTTTAGCAGAATTGCGGAAGTTTCCCATTCATTTCAATGGGACAAATTAAAGGAAAAAAGCGTAATATTTTAAAAAGTATAATAGTTAAAAATACCAAAAGTCATAGCGATCATTAGCAGAAATAGCAGAATAGTTTAAAATTTGAACGGTGAAAATCGGCTGAAAATTGTGGAAGTAGAAAAGTGCCAAAAAAAAGTGCAAAAAGTGGCAACTAGAATAATAATAATAATAATAACTAGAAAAATTTGCATTTCCTGCGAAAATGCAGTGTGGATGCTGGAACGCTGAAGCTGTCAGCTGAAACTAGCTGAAAAAGCTGAAAAGTTGCAGAAATTGTAAAAACTTTGCAGAAGCAAAGGAACGTTGCTAAAATGTAGTAACTTAGCAGAACTGCAATATCTTAGAGGAAGCATAATACTTGGCAGAAATACAATAGCATAGCAGAACTTAGCAGAAATATTGTAACTTACCAGAAACACGATAACTTCCCAAAAATACAAGAATTTCGGAGAAATAGTATAAGATAACAGAAAGAATATATTTAGCCAAACATTCTTAAACATTACAGAAATACTACTCTATAGCAGAAATGATATATTTAGAAAGAAAAATATAATATAGTAGAAATACTATGATTTAGCAGAACTCCTACAATATAGCTCAATAACAATGATTTAGAACAGATACTATGATTGAGCAGAATAGTAATAACTTAAGTGAAAATATTGGAAAGGTAAAATGACAAGCTGAATAAAAAGGAACATGGTTAAGTTTGCTCAAAACTAATTTTTGTTCACCTGTGAAAAAATAAAATAAAAATACATTTAGAAATACAAATAAGAACAGCCAACAGATACACACAAAATTAAATATGGATACACAAATCAACAAATACACACAAAATCAAATATGGATACACAAATGTACAGAGAGAGACACACACACAGGGTCTATGCCAGTCAACCAGTCTGAATATATTATATTTTTATCCCACAATGAGATACTGCCCTAAAAAGGGCTTTGTGTGTCTTTCTCTCTCTCTCTCTCTCTCTCTCTCTCTCTCACACACACACACACACACACACACTCAAACACTCACACCCACACTCAGGCTCACACACACACGCGCGCACACACACACATAGCATCAGCAAGTGAACAGGGGCTGTTAACAGCATGTTTCTAGGTCAGTCAAACAGCTGTGAGATTCTCAATTTGAATCCACCAATCAGAGGGGCTGTGTGCTTTTTCCTGCCAAAACTGGTGCACCAAGTGCAGGCTTTTACAGCACAGAGAGAGACAGGATTTTTGCAGTCTATTTCTCATAGTGAGGACTCCCCTCAAACAAACAGCCATAAATTCCTAACCGTAGGGGCTAAAACAGTCATTCTTAGACCGTTGTGTTCAGAAGACATGGGAGAATCTTGAAATGTTGACCATTTAAAATAAAAATATGAAATATCATAGATATATGACATAGATGATTGGTTGTCTTAGAAGCCATGATTGCCCCAATATGCAAATTTGAATGTGCAAGGCCTAAGATATGATTGGCTGGCTGGGAAGCCATGAAGGCAACAATATGCAAATTTGAATGTGCAAGCCCTCGGATATGATTGGTTGTCTTAGAAGCCATATAAAAAGCAGTAAAACTGTACTATGATTCGGTAGAAAAAATATAATTAATCAAAAATACTATATTTGGCAGAAATACTATTTTGTAGCAGAAACACTATATTTAGCACAAATCTGATGAAATAGAAGAAATAGTATGATTTAGCAGAAATGCTGTATTTAGCAGAAATACTGAAAAGCAGCAGAAATGCTATGACTTAGCACAACAGTAATAACTTATAGAAAAATTGGAAAAGCAAAATGGACAGCTGGAAAAATCCTGAACATGCTAAGGGTCCCTCAAATCTAATTGTTAATTGAAAAAAAATCAGCAAAAAAAGTATAACAGTCACACAATCACAAATATGGACACATATGGAAACACACATGCACAGAGAGACACACACAGGACCAAATTCAGTCAACCAGTCTAAATATATTGAATTTAAGTGATATAATAAGATGCTCCCATCAAAAGGCTCTCTCTCGCTCTCTCTCTCACACACAAACACACACACACACACACACACACACACACACACACACACACACACACACACAGAGCGTAAAGGGAACAGTATTTGTGCCATGGAGTGTTAACAAGAATCTGAGGTCCATATTACAAAAGCTGCTAAAATCATAAAAGGTTGCAGAATTGTAATAAATGATGAATATGAATTAGTGGTCTGTGATAGTGTATTAATTTGTAGGGAAAAAAACATGTTGCCCAAGGTGTAATTGAACCCACGACCTTTGGGTTGCAGACCTGTGTCATTACCAACTGCGCCACTGGGAAAGAGAGCGAACGCCTGGAAAACAGGGTGATGAGCAGTCAGAATTAGATTGCGGTGAGAGGCGAAAAACGCCGTTTTTTGCAGTTACAAAACGTCGTGTAACTCAAAAACTAGGTGGACTAGAAGCATAATTCTTGTACTGGGTGAATCAGCGGACTTTGGTGTACTTTGACTGTGATTTGCATTGCTCTTTGTACATCTGTCGCTGAGATATGACAAGAGAAGAAAGGGCAGACCTCAGATATGATTGGCTGGCTGGGAAGCCGTGCAGGCCCTGATATGTATTTGTATGTATGAGTCCTCACAGAGGATTAGCTGCCTGGGGACGTGGCAGAAATATATAGAAATAGTATGATTAAGCATAAATACTACATTTTTTAGAAAAACTATATTAAGCACAAATCCTATAAAAAGCAGAAATACTATATTAAGCAATATAAATATCCTCTAAAAATCCTATAAAAAGCAGTAAAACTGTACTATGATTTGGTAGAAAAACCCTAATTAATCAAAAATACTATATTTGGCAGAAATAGCAGAAACACTATATTTAGCACAAATCTTATGAAATAGCAGACATAGTATGATTTTGCAGAAATGCTGTATTTAGCACAAATACTGAAAAGCAGCACAAATGCTATGACTCAACACAATAGTAATAACTTAAATAGAAAAATTGGAAAAGCAAAATGGACAGCTGAAAAAATGCTGAACATTCTAAGGGTCCCTCAAATGTAATTGTTGAATGAAAAAAAAATCAGCAAAAAAAAGTATAACAGTCACACAATCAAAAATATGTACACATATGGAAACACACATGCACAGAGAGACACACACAGGATCAAATTCAGTCAACCAGTCTAAATATATTGAATTTAAATCATACAATAAGATGCTCCCATAAAAACTCTCTCTCGCCCTCTTTCTCTCTCTCTCTGTCACACACACACACACACACACACACACACACACACACACACACACACATAGGGAGAGAAAATCAAGTTTCCAGGTCAGTCAAGCAGCCTGGGAGCTGCTAAATTTGAATCCACCAATCAGAGAGGCTGTGTACTTTTCCCGCCAAAACAGGTGCACCTGTTTTTACACAGACACAGCACAGAGACAGGATTTGTGCTGTCTATTTTTCATAGTCAGGATTCCCCTCAAACAAATGGCTATAATTTCCTAACCATAGGGGCTAGAATAGACCTCAGATATGATTGGCTGGCTGGGAAGCTGGCACAAATATATAGTAATAGTGTGATTAAGCATAAATACTACATTTAGCAGAAATACTGTATTAAGCACAAATCCTATAAAAAGCAGAAATACTATATTAAGCACAAATCCTATAAAAAGCAGAAATACTATATTAAGCAATATAAAAATCCTATAAAAATGGTATAAAAAGCAAAAATACTGTAATATGATTTGGTAGAAAAACTATAATTAATCAGAAATACTATATTTGGCAGAAATACTGTAATCAGCACATATACTGTAACATTTTAGAAATTCCTCCACTTAGTAGTAATACTATAACATAACACAAATGTTATGATGAGTTGAGCGGCTGGTACTCTGGTGCAGTCAGCACAATCTGGAGCTGAACACTCTTAAAACTGTAGAGATGACAGTGGACTTCAGGAGACATCCCTCAACTCTGCCCCCCATCATCATATCAGACAGCCCTGTGTCGACTGTGGAGATCTTCAAGTTGCTGGGTACCACCATCTCCCAGGACCTGAAGTGGGAGACCAACATCAACTCCATCCTCAAAAAGACCCAGCAGAGGATGTACTTCCTGAGACAACTGGGGAAGTACAGTCTTCCACAGGAGCTGCTGATCCAGTTCTACACTGCAGTCATTGAGTCTGTCCTGTGCTCCTCCATCACAGTCTGGTATGGTGCAGCCACTAAACAGGACAGGTGCAGACTGCAGCGGACTGTACGGGCAGCAGAAAGGATCATCGGCGCCCCCCTGCCCTCCATCCAGGATCTGTACCTCTCAAGAACCAGGAAACGGGCAGGGAAAATCATCACAGACCCCTCACACCCTGGACACAGACTTTTTGATCTGCTGCCCTCTGGCACACGGTACAGAAGCCTGCAGAGCAGGACCACCCGACACAGGAACAGTTTCTTTCCCCTCGCCATCTCCCTTCTAAACAGTTGAACTGTCACACTGCTCCCACTGCCAGACTGCAACTGCACCTTATGTACATTCTGTAGTATTCATTCCACCTCATTTCATTTCTGTATTTTATGTATATACGTTTAGATTAGTTATTTGTAGTTGGGTTACACAGCTTTGTGTATGTATGTGTATGCATGTGTAATGTATATATAGATACGTGTGTGTGTGGGTGCGTGTGTGTGTGTGTGTGAGATTTACATTGCTGTGCTCGAGAGCCACCATCTACTGGAACCAAATTCCTTGTATTTGTCTGCACATATACTTGGCCAATAAACACGATTCCGATGATTTGGCACAAAAACCATGATTTGGCAAAAATACTATAATTTAGCAGAAATACTATGATTGAGCAGAAGTACTAAGATGTAGTAAAAGTACTTTGATTTAAGAGAAATCCAATTATGGAGGAGTAATACTTTAAAATGGGAGAAATATTGATACACACACACATTCACAGAGCCTAAAGGGAAGAGTATTTGTGCCATGGAGTGTTAAGAAGAATGTGAGGTCCATATTAGAAAAGCTGGTAAAAAGTTTTCAGAATTGTAATAAATGATGAATATGAATTAGTGGTCTGTGATAGTGTATTAATTTGTAGGGCAAAAAACATGTTGTCCAAGGTGGAGTTGAACCCACGACTTGTGGGTTGCAGACCTGTGTCATTACCAGCTGCGCCACTGGGAAAGACAGTGAGCTGTTGGGAAACAGGGTGATGAGCAGTCAGAATTAGATCGCGGTGAGAGTCAAAGAGCGCCGTTTTTTGGAGTTACAAAACGTCGTGTAACTCAAAAACTAGGTGGACTAGAAGCATAATTCTTGTACTGGGTGAATCAGCGGACTTTGGTGTACTTTGACTGCGATTTTCATTGCCCTTTGTACATCCGTCGCTGAGATATGACGAGAGAAGAAACTGCAGACCTCAGATATGATTGGCTGGCTGGGAAGCTGGCACAAATATATAGTAATAGTGTGATTAAGCATAAATACTACATTTAGCAGAAATACTGTATTAAGCACAAATCCTATAAAAAGCAGAAATACTATATTAAGCACAAATCCTATAAAAAGCAGAAAAAGTATATTAAGCAATATAAATATCCTATAAGAATGGTATGAAAAGCAAAAATTCTGTAATATGATTTGGTAGAAAAACTATAATTAATCAGAAATACTATATTGGGCAGAAATACTATATTTAGCACAAATCTTATAAAATAGCAGAAATAGTATGATTCAGCACAATAGTAATAACTTAAACAGAAAAATTGGAAAAGCAAATTGGACAGCTGAAAAAATGCTGAACATGCTAAGGGTCCTTCAAATGTACTTGTTAAATGAAAAAAAACTCAGCAAAAAAAGTGTAACAGTCACACAATCACAAATATGGAAACATATGGAAACACACATGCACAGAGAGACACACACAGGATCCAATTCAGTCAACCAGTCTAAATATATTGAATTTAAATCATACAATAAGATGCTCCCATAAAAACTCTGTCTCGCCCTCTCTTTCTCTCTCTCTGTCACACACACACACACACACACACACACACACACACACACACACACACACACAAGATCCAATTCAGTCAAGCAGTCTAAATATATTGAATTTGAATCTTACAATGAGATCATCCCATAAAAAGGCTTTCTCTCTCTCTCTCTCTCTCTCTCTCTGTCACACACACACACACACACACACACACACACACACACACACACACAAGATCCAATTCAGTCAACCAGTCTAAATATATTGAATTTAAATGTTACAATGAGATCATCCCATAAAAAGGCTTTCTCTCTCTCTCTCTCTCTCTCTCTCTCTCTCTCTCTCTCTCTCTGTCACACACACACACACACACACACACACACACACACACACACACAAGATCCAATTCAGTCAACCAGTCTAAATATATTGAATTTGACTCTTACAATGAGATCATCCCATAAAAAGGCTTTCTCTCTCTCTCTCTCTCTCTCTCTCTGTCACACACACACACACACACACACACACACACACACACACAAGATCCAATTCAGTCAAGCAGTCTAAATATATTGAATTTGAATCTTACAATGAGATCATCCCATAAAATGGCTTTCTCTCTCTCTCTGTCACACACACACACACACACACACACACACACACACACACACAGGGAGAGAGAAGTAAGTTTCTATGTCAGTCAAGCAGCCTGGGAGCTGCTGAATTTGAATCCACCAATCAGAGAGCCTGTGCACTTTTTCCCGCCAAAACAGGTGCAGCCGTTTTTAGACACACAGAGCACAGAGACAGGATTTCTGCAGTGAATTTCTCATAGTGAGGATTCCTCTCAAACAAATGACCATAATTTCCTAACCGTAGGGGCTAGAACGGTCATTCTTACACCGTTTTGTTCAGAAGAGATGGGGGAATCTTAAAGTGTTGACACTTTATCATTAAAATATGAATTATTGAAGATATTTGACTTCTAATGCACCATAACTGAGTAGAGGCAAGCGAAAACTGCCTTGGCTTGCCCTCAAACAACGCTTTCTAACTCTAAATCTATTTGGAGTATTGATATCATTCTTTCACCGTAAGAGACAGCAGGCTTTGGTGAACAATCATGGAAATTTTCAGGTCTCTGTTGATATCCATTAAAAAGATATGACGAGAGAAAAAAGTGGATCATTTCCAGAGTTTGAAATCTGAAGAAATCTGAGCGAGGGACGAATTTCCTACCCTCAAACAAGTCTAACTCATTTCAGAATGGTAATAGGTGAGAAAGAAATTCTTGAATTGTGAGTGTCAGGAGTGTCTGAAGATATACTGGGACAAGCCTCATGTTTTAACTTCGCTTCGTTAAGGAGATATGACGATTCGAATATGCCTCTCATTACAGAAATCAAGCTGTGATTTTGAACAAGCTCTCCATTGACTTTCTATGGGGATTTTTGAGACTTTGTGTTGGTCTGAGGAGATTTGCCAAAATTCTATAAATCTCACAACAATGATGGTGACATTTTCTGAAAGCCAGCAAAAATACCTACGTTTTGATGTATAATTTGTGGAAGTTGAGTGAAAATTGAGCAAGTAGCAAGAAGTTGTTCGGACATGAAGAGAAGACTGCAAAACCTTCAGTGGCACACTGGAAGCCAAGTGCATAGCAACCATAACAACGCATGTATTTTGTGAAAAATCACAATTTTGCAACTCAAAACTTTAAGAGGCATAAAAGTAAAACGGTAAAAGATTTGAAAAAGCTGATTTATTCCTGAATAGCCCAATAATTTGAGAACATTTTAAAGTTTGAATGGTTGTTCTACGTGAAAGTAGGAAAAAGTAGTTAAGTTTCAAAAACAAGCAAGTTTTAGCAGAATTGCGGAAGTTTCCCATTTATTTCAATGGGACAAAAATAAGCACAAAAAGCTTAATATTTTAAAAAGTATAACAGTATAAAATACCAAAAGATATAGCGCACATTAGCAGAAATAGCAGAATAGTTTAAAATTTGAACGGTGAAAATCGGCTGAAAATTGTGGCACTAGTTAAGTGCCAAAAAGTGTACGGAACGCAACTAGAATAATAAAGAATAAAGAGAAACAGGAACTCAATAGTGTGGATGCTTAAAGCATCCACACAATAATAAAGAATAAAGAGAAACAGGAACTCAATAGTGTGGATGCCTCCAGCATCCACACAATAAAGAGAAACAGGAACTCAATAGTGTGGATGCCTCCAGCATCCACACAATAATAATAAAGTATAAAGAATAAAGAGAAACAGGAACTCAATAGTGTGGATGCCTCCAGCATCCACACAATAATAAGAATAATAAATCCGACGAATAGTAATATGTGTGCCTCTTGGCATAGGCACACATAATAATAATAATAATAATAAATCCGAGGAATAGTAATATGTGTGCCTCTTGGCATAGGCACACATAATAATAATAATAATAATAATAATAATAATAAATCCGAGGAATAGTAATATGTGTGCCTCTTGGCATAGGCACACATAATAATAATAAATCCGACGAATAGTAATATGTGTGCCTCTTTCCATAGGCACACATAATAATAATAATAATAAATCCGAGAAATAGTAATATGTGTGCCTCTTGTCATAGGCACACATAATGAACAATAACAGCAGCTGTTATTTGTGACGTCTTCCTCTAGCGTCCATCTGTAGTCAGTGTTTTTTTTGTATTTGTCAGAGCTGTTAACCTACCTGCTGACATCTTTGTTTCTTTATTAACGATATTTGACTTTTTTATCTGAACACCTACCTGAGCACTAAACAAAGAGTCTTAACTGTGTAAATCCTGTCTGTGCACTAAGTAAAACTAATCAGTACAAACAGTAACATGAGTTTAACTATCAAAGTAAAAGTATTCAAAGAGAAAACATTTAAAAGCTCATATATGTCTTTTGTTTTTCATGTTATCACATAAAATAAGAAAAGGAAATTCAGATTTTAATGGTCTAAATCTTGGTGAATAAAAATGATGACCTAACATGAGCTTATTGAAAGGACAGAGAGAAACAAACTGACCTGCAGACCAGACAAACTTTGGTTGACTGTGATCAGTGTGATACTCTGGGTCTCCTCTTCCAGCTCTGCACACATATCCTGCTGTGTGTGTCTGTCCATGAATGATGTAGGAGTCCTGTGCAGTCCCACTGCCATCAGGTAGCAGCTCATAACTGGAGGATTTCTCTGATAGATCAGGAACAGCTTTATACCAGTAGAAGCTCCATCCTGCAGACGGATGTTTAACCTCACAGTTCAAAGTTACTGAAGCTCCAGGACTCAGCCATGATGGAGACACAGTGAGGACAGGATCTGTTCAAGAAAGATTTTCTCTCAATGTTTTGTTTCGTAACTCTGAATTTAATTTCACAAAAATGTTGACTCACAAATATTTATTATGAACTTTAAGAGTGAGACTATCTAAACATGAAATATCTCAACGTGTACTAATAAAAACACATTTTTACAAACTTTTTGTATTTTCAGGAAAAAAGGAGTTATGACTGCACTTACTGTCAAAAACTGTCAGTGTGACTGAATCACTCCACTCTGTTGTTTTATTCTGTGAACTTTTCATTGTGCCCTTACAGCGATAGTTTCCACTGTTGGATGATGAAGCAGATATAATCTTGTATTCAGTTTGATTTGGAGGTTTTATGATGCTGTTTGTTTCCCACTCATAATCCCACTCAGTGTCTCCTCCATGGATCTCACATCTGACAGTGATATTCTCTTCTCTGTATATCTCAGACCAGTTTGGATACAGAGTCACAACAGGCCTGTTTGAGACTGTTACTGTTCAAGAAAGTACAATAAAAACACATGAATGACAAAAGGTTCAATTACCATCAGGTGCAGCGCTTTGTGGGAAGTTACATTTGATTTAATCGTTGTGCCAATCCTGACATACTCATACAGAAAATACTCTGAAATACTCTGTTGATCAGTATGATGATTTTGTTTATATTTACTTTAATGTTTCTACAATTAGATACATACTGTAATGTTTACAGAGATTTTATTTTGAAGGGTCGAATATAGAAAAGAGGGACAACGAAAAACGGGAGATAAACAAGTTAGCGCTGCAGACTGTGTTGCCGCTGCAAGTCTGAGAATTAAAGAATGGAACTGAGAAATACTGAAGGTGTCATCATTAATGTTTGAGGCATGCAAACATTACATTGGCGACGAGAGTAAAGGCTACAACCAAAGCAAGACGAATGAAGTTGCCCTACCCGGAGCTTAGGAGACAAGAACATTGCTGCACACGCTAATCCACTTCCACCCTTCGACACGGAGACCGACCTCGGTTCTGTCGGACCTCGCTGGACGAAATGGCTTCAGAGGTTTGAAAACTACACCACAGCAATGAACATTACTGGAGATGCGAGATTAAGAGCATTATTGCTGCATGTGGCTGGTGAAAAAGTGCATGACGTTTACGACACGTTAGCAACAGATGGTGACGTCTTGGTAACATCTTGGAAACGTTTTTCGTTTCCAAGATGGCGCCGCGTATGGATGCCCTGGTGCTTCAGTGCGTTACTTCTGTTTTGTTTTTGTGCTTAACTTGTGTGTCTGGGCACTCCACAAGATATTCTTACACCAGAGCTTCTTAACTACAGGACTACAACACCTGTGGATTTACTTCCAATATTTGTCGCATATGCAGCAGATTTACTGCAGACCTTGATCAGGAAAGTGAGACGCCGAAGGAGAGGAAAGCGAGCTGGCGCACTCGTGCGTCTGAGGAGACGCGGACTGCGAACTGCTCTTCCTGGGATCTTCCTTTCCAACGTACGCTCACTCAGGAATAAGATGGACGAGCTGGCCCTGATGAGAAGCATGAACAGAGACTTTGCCTCCTCCTGTGTCTTATGTTTTACGGAGTCGTGGCTCTGTGAGGACATCCCGGACTGCGCGCTCAAGCTGGAGGGTTTTCATCTGCTGCGCGCGGACCGGCAGGCCTCGCTCTCTGGTAAGACCACAGGTGGAGGTGTCTGCTTCTACATTAATAGTGGCTGGTGCACAGATGTAACAGTGATTGCTCAGCACTGCTCTTCCTCTCTGGAATATTTTTTTGTTCACTGCAAACCGTTTTATTCTCCGCAGGAGTTTGCTTCATTCATCTTGGCCGCTGTTTACATCCCGCCAGATGCGGATGTGCAGGCAGCTCAGTGCGCACTCGCGGAGCAGATACTGTACATGGAGCGGACATTCCCGGACTCCCTCATTATTGCTCTTGGGGACTTTAACAAAGCCAATCTGAACCAAGAGCTTCCCAAATACAAGCAGTATATTAAATGCCCGACCAGAGAGGAGAGGACATTGGACCACTGCTACAGCACGATCAGCGGGGCCTATCACGCGGTGCCCCGCGCTTCACTTGGACTTTCTGACCACGTCATGATCCACCTGATCCCCGCGTACAGACAGAGGCTGAAGCTCTCCAAACCTGTCGTGAGGACTAAAAAACTGTGGAGCAACGAGGCTGTGGAGGAGCTTCGCACGTGTTTGGAGTCTACAGACTGGGACACAATGAAGGCTGCTTCTAACAGCTTGGACGAGTTTACGGACACTGTCACCTCCTATATCCACTTCTGTGAGGACAGCATTGTGCCATCATGCACCAGGGTGAGTTATAACAATGACAAACCCTGGTTTATTCCTAAACTCAAAAAGCTGTGGCTAGAAAAGAGAAAGGCGTTCAGAAGCGGAGACAGGGACTGCTACAGAGAGGCCAAGTACAGGTTCACTAAAGAAGTGGACATTGCTAAACATCAGCACTCTGAGAAGATGCAGCAGCAGATCTCAGAGAATGACTCGGCCTCTGTGTGGAAAAGTTTTAGGAATATCACCAGCTACAAACCTAAAACCCCCCACTCCACTGATGACTTGCTCTTGGCCAACACCCTTAACGACTTTTACTGCCATTTTGACGAGCCATCAAGCAGCCTTCACACCTCCAACAGCCCCAACAATAGAGACACTTTGGACACTCATTCCCCCACCTCTCCCCCCTCCATAGAGCCATCACCACCATCAAACACTTCACCTACAACACCTCCCTCCACACCCCGTACCAAGGAGGATTTCACACCACCTTCTCCCACCACAACTCTTCATATTCATGAAGCAGATTTGAGGAAGCAGTTTAAGAGTGTGAATGTTCGAAAAGCTCCTGGCCCAGACAGTGTGTCTCCTGCCACCCTCAGACACTGTGCAAACGAGCTGGCCCCAGTGTTTTCTGGCATTTTCAACTCCTCACTGCAGGTGTGTCATGTGCCTGTCTGCTTCAAGTCCTCCACCATAATCCCTGTCCCCAAGAAACCAAGGATCACTGGACTAAATGACTATAGACCTGTGGCTCTGACATCTGTGGTCATGAAGTCATTTGAGCGCCTGGTTCTCTCCTACCTCAAGACACTCACGGCCCCCCTCCTGGACCCCCTGCAGTTTGCATACAGAGCCAACAGGTCTGTAGACGACGCTATCAACATGGCTCTACACTTCATCCTGCAGCATCTGGATTCCCCAGGAACCTACGCCAGGATCCTGTTTGTGGACTTCAGTTCTGCCTTTAACACCATCCTTCCAGACCATCTCCAAGGCAAGCTTTCCCAGATGAATGTGCCTGATCCCATCTGCCGGTGGATCACTGACTTCCTGACGGACAGGAAGCAGCATGTGAGGCTGGGAAAGAATGTCTCGGACTCTCGAACCATCAGCACCGGCCCCCCTCAGGGCTGTGTTCTTTCTCCTCTGCTCTTCTCCCTGTACACCAACTGCTGCACCTCCACCCACCAGTCTATCAAGCTAATCAAGTTTGCAGATGACACCACCATTATTGGACTCATCTCGGATGGGGATGAGTCTGCCTACAGGAAGGAGGTCGAACGTCTGGTGTCCTGGTGCAGCCACAACAACCTGGTGCTGAATGCCCAGAAGACAGTGGAGATTATTGTGGACTTCAGGAAGCACACAGCCCCACTCCCCCCCATCATCCTGACTGACACCCTCATCACCTCTGTGGACTCATTCCGCTTCCTGGGTACCACCATCACCCAGAACCTGAAGTGGGAGCCCACCATCACCTCCGTCATAAAGAAAGCCCAGCAGAGGATGTACTTCCTGAGGCAGCTGAAGAAATTCAACCTGCCAACACGGACGATGATGCAATTCTACACTGCAATCATCGAGTCCATCCTCACCTCCTCCATCACCGTTGGTACGCTGGAGCCACTATCAGGGACAAACACAGACTGCAGCGTGTTGTGCGCTCTGCTGAGAAGGTGATTGGCTGCAGACTCCCATCTCTGCAGGACCTGTACACCTCAAGGACACTGGGGCGTGCAGCTCAGATCACAGCTGACCCTTCTCACCCTGGACACAGTCTGTTTGACCTGCTCCCCTCAGGCAGGAGGCTCCGGTCCATTCGCACCAGAACCTCTCGCCACAAGAACAGTTTCTTCCCCTCTGCTGTTGGACTCATGAACAATAACCATATGACTGTTCCCACCACTACCACATGACTCTACACTGTGTTCACTGCATCATTCCATGTTTGGCACTGATCACCACCTGCACTCATGTATATATCTATCCTCTTAGCACTTTTAATTCTTTAATTCTTATTTTTATGTCTATTTAAGCGTTATATGACAGTATGTTTGCACTAAGTACCGTAGCAATTTCCTAATGTTGTAAACCTGCTCAACATTTGGCAATAAAACCCCTTCTGATTCTGATTCTGATTCTGACAAGTACGCAGATACAAAACAGAAACTGTCAGCATACTTTGCGCCTAAGAAAAACGTGCAGTATCAGATTTATCTGTTCAGGAAAGCGGTGCAGGAATCAGGTGAAACGTTGGACAACTATCACACCAGGCTTAGGATTTTAGCCAAAAACTGTGAGTTTGCAGACATGACTGCAGAAATCAAAACACAAATTATCCAAAGCTGTGCATCATCACAGCTGCGTAGAAAAGCACTCAGAGAACCTGATTTAACGTTGGATGATATATTAAATCATAGCCGTGCATGTGAGTTGTCTGAATTGCAAGCTACAGGGATGGAAGCTGACAAGACAGCTGCAGTTAATGAAGTACAGCACAAAACAGGACGTGACACCACGGCTAGAAACAAATGGACACCTTCATGGCAGCCGAATAACCGCTGTCGAAACTGTGGAGGCAGATATCCTCATGAGCAAGGCTGCCCAGCCAAAGAAAAAAAATGTAATTCTTGTGGCAAATTCAATAATTTAGCAAAGTTATGTCGCTCAAAGAGAAAAGAGACATATTGTGGAAAGAAGTATAAGAAAAACCTGCCACCGCAAACTGTTCATCAAGTAACAGATAGGGCTGCACATGTGGAGACAGGGCACACATCCAGCAGTGATGACACTTATGTATATGTGGTGAACACAGCTCAACATCCTAAACTCCCACATACTGAAGTCAGAGTAATGGGCACCCAGATACCGGTGCTAATCGACTCTGGGGCCACTGCTAACTGCTTAACTGAAGCCACCTACAACAAATGACACCACGTCCTATGTTAACATCTACAGACATCAAGATTTACCCATACCACTCATCTACGTCTCTCCCTGTGTGTGGTGCGTTCAGGTGCAGTGTGGAAAAACAAGACAAAACAGTTAGGTGTTCTTTCTTTGTCGTTAAAGGAGGAGGTTTCAATATATTGAGTTTTGAAACCTCAAAAGACTTGGGACTCCTCCAGATTGTCACTGCAGTCTCTTGTCAGTCTCAACGTTCTGTTGCAGACAAGCTAGTAGAACAACACCCAGAACTTTTCCAGGGAATTGAAAAACTCAAAGATTTTCAAGTGAAACCGCACATGAACACAGATGTAAAATCAACCTGTCAACCACACAGATGTGTTCCTTTTCATTTACGTCAAAAAGTGGAGGACGAACTTCAGAAATTAGAAGCTGATGACATTATTGAAAAGGTTACCAACAGGGACCAAGGGACCAACACCGTGGGTTTCACTCATTGTAACACTGCCAAAACCAAAGAATCCAGACGAAGTACGGATATGTGTGGACATTAGACAATCAAACACTGCAATCGAACGAGAACGACATGTCACGCCCACGATTGATGATGTAATCCATGAGCTGAATGGATCTACAGTGTTCTCAAAACTTGATCTCAGGGCAGGATACCACCAACTTGAACTACACCCTGACAGCCATTACATTACGACGTTCACTACTCATCTGGGACTTCGGCGCTATAAAAGACTGAGCTTTGGAGTCTCTTCTGCAGCTGAAGTGTTCCAAAATGCTATTCATCAGACGCTGCAAGGACTGAACGGAGTCAAAAATCTTTGTGATGACATTATAGTCTTTTTAAAGTCTCTCTTTAAGTGACTATCAGAGTCAGGTCTTACTCTGAATCGAGAAAAGTGTGAATTTAATAAAACAAGACTTGAGTTTTTTGGTTTCATCTTCTCTGCAGGTGGCGTTTCAGCAGATCCTAAAAAGGTTGCAGCAGTTCAACACGCTCCCAACCCAAAAACACCTGCTGACATCAAAAGTCTCCTTGGCATGGCCAATTATTGCTCGAGGTTCATCAGGGACTTATCAATCTCTGAGCCACTGCGCAGGCTTACACACAAGCAATGTTCCCTCTAATTTTTAATGTGTCTGAGCGAACACACAAACTCCCTGAGCGATCCCTTGGACCACTGTGAGCGACAGCAGACATGTGCACTGTGGTCACGCCAGCATCGAATCCATCCAAGTTACATGGTTTATTAAAATAATCAAATCACAGCATTTACATTTATGTTAGACTACTTTTAAAGTGCTTCAGCCCATTTACAATGAAAATGTAAAAAAAAATCTAGCCATTGGCCTGTGTAGTATGTTAACACTATTGGAAGTAAAAATAACTTGAACTCCAATTTTGAAAACACAACTTTCTTTTTTTTAATTTTTTTTATAAAGCTGACTTGTATTATTAGTCTGAGTCTGTGGTCTGGGAGAGAGTCCTGTAACTCTCTGTCTGCAAAATATAGTATATAATGACCAATGCTGGGCAATTAATTATATAGTTACTTCTTCAAAAAAGTAACTCAGTTTAGCAAACAACAAAGTTTTTTTCAGCTATTTTTTTTAAATGCAGCCAAGGCGGTTTTTAAATAAACATTTCAAACTATTTACAGAACAATCAGCTGTTCTGCATCAAATTTGATGCCACACAAATTATTTGTGCCACTCCAAAAAATAATTTCTGTCCACTATGAGATAAAGGAGAACAACAGCCTGATACCTGCAGGCCTGACAACAGGAGATGTATCACTCCTGTAACACCTGTAACATTCAGCAGTTGCCTCATTGTTCTGACACACACAACAAAACTATTGAGTACACTACACACTAAATACACAAGATTTGCACTAAACGTCTGAAATCTCTCACATCTCAAAACACCGCCGTCACTCCTAAACCCCCCCCCCCCCCCCCCGTTTCTTAACAACTAGATGCCACGTTGCCATACCATTTTTTGATTGGTCGACATGGTACTTTTTGGACGAATAGGAAAGGAAGAGGGGGGTGGGGTTTGTTTTTGCTCACAGGCGGAGAGTGCTGTCGAGCGTTTTCCTTATAAAACGCCGTTTTTACCGTTTCTTCCTGCAGTAAATATAAATAATGACAGTATTCAGGAAGAAAACCAAACATTGCATATATTTTTATCATAACTCTGGTTTTACGTGGCCTATCAACACAATTTAAAAACTAGTATAAAGTCCACCCTTTTTCCGTCAATTGTTCCGTCTGTCCTGCTCACATCTCCAATGGTTGTACACGTTGTCATTAACGTGGCTTCACTCCACATCAGCCACGCTGCTTTGCTAGCTAAAACACCGGTGTCGGCACATAAGGACGCTGTCATAGCCTGTCAACGACGTTGATTAGCTGCGTATATACGAATGTGAATCGCATTATTGGCTGAACTATGGGATAAGGTGGCATCGTTCTGATCCCATGTGATGGCATGCCACACATGGTAAGCTCCACACCTCACCACCAGTTGATTCACCTTAGTTTAATTTACAGTCACTACTTTAAAATATTCTACTTATTCTTCAATATTGTTTCTTTATTAAATGTATTTATTTTTCCATCACACCTTCCAATGTTTATATGGCGTGCACACATATTAACCTTGCAAGGTCAAAGTTCTGTTTTATGTTATATTAATACATCTCTCTTTGTTTGAGTTACCTGGGGGTTGGCGTCTTCTCCTGTCTGGCAAAAGGTGTGGCAAAGGGCTGGGAGAGCTGAAATACTACTGACAGCCTAATTGGACAGAACCACATGCTTCATTGCCTGGGGGGTGTTTCATGTTTGTTTAATTGTTTTCTATTAGTTGGTTATATGGCAGCCATTTTGTTTTCCCCCGTGTGTGTCATTTGGTTTAGCTAAGCCAGTATTTAAGTTCCCCCGTGTGTCATTTTAGCAGGTCAGTTTACCTTATGTTTGTTTGAGGTTTTGTTAACTATTATCTTGAGTTTAGTCTATTAAGTTGACCTCTTTTATTGGTCTGCCAGTTTTGGCTTTGTTAAATATATTTTCATATTTTGGGGTTAATAAAACCCCTTTTTTGAATTAAACCACCTGTGTCCTTTATGCTTTACTGCTTGGTCCCTGACATCCCATATGGGAGCAGCCAGTCACTTACTGACTAACACTGCAAAACAGAATTGTATTAATTTTAATTTCAGTTCAGGTTAGATTTTTTTTTGTGCGCAACGCAGATTTTCTGTGCGCAGAGACCGTGCCAGCAGTGCGCAATTGCGCATGTGCGCAACTTAGAGGGAACATTGCACACAAGGACACCCCTTGGACATGGGGTCAGGACCAAGAAACTGCGCTGCAGGCACTCAAGGTCAGTCTCACAAGCGACACGACGATGTCCTACTTCTATCCCAGCAGACAGACTGAACTGATTGTTGATGCTAGTCCAGTAGGACTGGGCGCCATTCTCTGTCAAAAAGATAAAAAGGGGATGAAACACATTATTGCATATGCAAGCAGAGCACTGAGTGATGTGGAAACGAGATACTCGCAAACTGAGAAAGAAGCACTCGCTATTGTGTGGAGTTGTGAACATTTCCATTTGTATGTTTATGGACATCCATTCACACTGGTGACCGATCACAAGGTACTCGAAATCATCTGGAACAACCCAAGATCAAAACCACCTGCCAGAATGGAAAGATGGGCCTGAGACTTCAGCCATATAACTTCAGAGTGGAATACAGAAAAGGTGCTGATAATCCAGCTGACTTTGTCACGTCACCCAGTGCCAACACAGGACAATGAAAGTGCTCGTGCATGCAAGGCTGCAGAAGAGTATGTCAATTTCTTCTCTTATCACTTCACCCCAAAAGCCATGACCGTTCAGGAGATAAAAACGGAGACTCTGAAAGACCAGGTTCTGCAGGAAGTCATCAGTCACATCAGGAACAACACTGTTCAAAGTGAACTAACAGTAGCTGACTCATCTGACTTCATACTCAGAGGCACGAGGATAGTTATTCCAACTGTCCTACAAGAAAGAGCATTACAACTGGCACACGAAGGGCACCAGGGTATCGTCAAGACCAAAGTGCTACTACGTACCAAAGTATGCTCATTATCACAGACGAGTAGTCTCGCTATCCAGTCGTTGAAAGTGTACGCTCAACATCAGCATCTTCTGTTATCCTAGTCATTGACAAAGTGTTCTCTATCTTTGGAATCCCAAGGACAGTAAAAACTGACAATGGTCCTCCTTTTAACAGTGAGGCTTTCTCACAGTTTGCAGACTACCTAGGATTTCATCATCGCAAAATCACACGTTGTTGGCCTCAGGTGAATGCCAATGCTGAGAGATTTATGAGAACCCTAGGCAAAGCACTGAGAGTTGGCGAAACACAGGGCACACCATGGAGACAGCAACTAAACATCTTTCTTCGTGAGTACAGATCTACACCTCATAGCACAACAGCGAGCTCACCAGCTGAAATACTGTTTCAAAGCCAGCTATACACCAAGCTCCCTTTTGTTAACACCACTCCACGGAAGTGTTCAGATGCTGAAGTGAGAGCAAGGGATGATAGTGCAAAGATCAAGATGAAGATGTTAGGATGCCTGGGTCGTTGACCCAGGGTTTTGAGTTTATTATATTATTTATCATTTCTAGTCTGTGGTTTCTTTGTTAGAGTTGCTGTCTCCCCTGTGTACTATATCCCCGTGTCCAGTCAGTGTCTGTGTCTGCCCTGGTCCCACATCTCTGTTCCCTCTGTTGCTGTGCGTGCGTGTGAATCTGTGTCTTTAGTTCAGTCTGTGTTATGTTTCCTGTTTTATTTTGAAGGTCCTTGTCTGATGTTAATGTATCTAGTTTCGCTTCCCGTTGTCTCGTTAGGCCTGATTTGTCCCAGCTGTGTTTCCCTCCTGTCTCTCATTCCCTGATTGCTCCCTCTGTGTATTTAAGCCCTGTGTTTCTCTGTGTCCGTGTCGCAGTCTACTCTCATTTATGTTGTGTGTTCTGTCCGTTTGCCAGTTCAGGTTATTGTTGTCTTCAGTTTATTATTTGTAATTCCAGTTTTGCTAGTTTTCTGTTTGCCATCTAGCAATAAATCTGAGTTTAAGTTCACCTTTTGTCTAAGACTGTCTGCACTTTGGGTCCTCTTACTACCAATCCTGCCTGCACACAGTCGTTTCATAACAGAAGGTGATCGCAGATGCAACCCGTCGCGCCAGACCACACTCACTAAGTCTGGCTTTCGCTGTGTGTAACATGTTTGATGTTCCTGAATATAACACTGTAACACGTATTGGAGTGTTGAATGTTGATAGTGTTTAGTCAGAGATCTGCGCAAATGCAGTGCTGTTTAATTGATGTTTAGGTGTGGAGAAACTCAAGTAATAAGAATGTTCAGTGATTTTATTAGGTGCCGTTGTCATAGGTTCAGATTAATAATTCACCTCGCTGAGTACCTAAGTTAGAAAAAAAAGAGGTGATTGTGATGTTTACAGAGATTTTATTTTGAAAGGTCGAATATAAGGCGGAAGGAGAATATAGAAAAGAGGGACAACGAAAAACGGAAGATAAACAAGTTAGCGCTGTAGACTGTGTTGCCGCTGCAAGCCTGAGAATTAAAGAATGGAACTGAGAAATACTGAAGGTGTCATCATTAATGTTTGAGGCATGCAAACATTACACATACATGCAGAATTCAAATAATTAATTGGAGGCATGACTTAATCCTTGGGAGAAACGTTTCGTCACTCCAAGTGACTTCTTCAGTCTCAGCTGCCAGCAGGTTGGTTTCCCCAATCTTATAAACCACACATTTGCACAATGACTGGAACTAGGACCACTAAATCAACAATGAGCTGGGAGGTCAGCTCCTTGATCATTAATATGCCAACTGTCATGATCATTGATCAAAGGCCATTGATCAGTGGTCGTGAGTACCAATCATTTGGGGAATGGCTGCAATCACAGCATTGTAAGATGTTGAAAGATTTGCCATTAGCCCCCGTCCTCGATTCAGAGATGGTCTTTCTCTTTTCACATAAATTGCCTCCTTGACTCCCCACTCAAACCAGCGTTCCTCCCTGTCCAGGATGTGTACATCTTCATCATTGAAAAAGTGTCCACTAGGCTGTAGGTGTGACTAGACTGCCGAGTCCTGGCCTGAGGAGTTAGCTCTTCTGTGTTGTGGCATCTGCTTTGCCAGAGGTTGTTTGGTTTCCCCGATGTATAAGTGGGAACCCTGCCACTGCATGCTGTTCACAAGTGTGTTGTAATCTGGGGTATAACTTGACACTGCAGCTCTGAGTGAGTCTTGCACATGTGCAACAGAGAGGTGTGTTCTGTGTTTGTTCTTGATTATGTTCATGTCACAAGTGGCTGATTCCCAAATATAGCTTCAACCAAACAGGCTGGCATCCTTGATAGCTGCTGCGCATACATCACTGTTCTTTTCTGTGTCAACAAGGCACCGAAAGGCTTTGAGATGGAGGTCATTTTGCAATGTCACACTTTCGATTTCCCACTGTCCAGCATCCAAGCTGAATACTGCACTTAGTTGCTCAGCGATGCATGTTGTGTCCACGTTCATGAAATGATTGGAAATGAATGTCACACATGGCTCAAGCTGATTAAGGTCACCTGTTCTCAAACTCTTGTCCAAGTCAGTTTATGACTTGAGTGTACTTTTCTGCAACTGTGTCAAAAGTATCAGATGCAGAAGTATCATCTTTCAGCACCATCAGCACAGAGGGAAAGTGCAGCACTTTTTTCTGTAAATGCAAAGAGATAATGTGGCTTTAAATGCATTTAACTCACTTATATCAGCAACAGTCTTACCTTTGTCTTGCAGCTCACAGTTTAAATGGTTCAGTTTCCCAGTAATGTCCTTTAAAAATGCAAGTTCAAGTGTGCGCTCAGTGTCCTCCAGTAGTGAGGTTTCTTCGCCTTTGGATTGCATGAACTCTTTGATTTCACCCAAAAGTGGAAAAAAAAAAACAAAGCAAAATTCATCCCCTGCCAAGCCATGTTTAGTAGCAAGTCACCATATTCAGCTGACAGCTCCTTCAATAGCACCTTGAATGTTCTGTACCGCTTAGCTCTGGAGCGGATCCTGTTTATGATCTTCACGATGGGAGTCATGACATGCCCAAAGGCAACCACCTGTGCACATAACACCTACTGGTGAATGATGCAGTGGTAATGCAAAAAGTTTGGGAAGTCTTGGATGTCGGCCGATTATAGACAGAGCCCCATCGGTAGTAACTGATACAAGCTTTTCCAACGGTACCTTTTTCTCCGCGAAAAACTCCTTCACCGTGTTATAGTTGTTAACTCCCCTCATAGTTGTCTTTAGCGACAGTAGAGAGAGAAGTTCTTCTTTTGTGGAAAAATTATCAAAGACCATCCAAATAAAGACCATGAGCTGCACTGTGCTGCTGCTGTTCATGGACACGTCATACTTGATGCTAAACAACCTGCACTTTGCCCATGTGCACCATGGTGGTGACCCCTGCTGTACACTATATTACTCTGTTTGTGTTGGGGGACCCCATCCTTGGGGTGGACCAATTTTTGGCGCAGCATGTTTTGGAGTTTAAAATTCACGGAGATAACCATATTTACTCAGGGCCTTCTTGATGTGAGGTCCTTCTACTTCCCTGGCCATTCTGTCTGCGGGGACAGTAGCATCCTGATGACACCCAGTTTGTGGTATTTTGGGTCCTTCTCTCACCTCCATACAGCTTGCCTTGTAAACTGTGACAATGACATTCCCGACAGCGCCATTCAGCTCGACCGGTTAGCATGCTTTCGGACAGACAGAGCTTCTGCTGGACCTTACGATCATCAAGTGCAGACCTATCGAGCTCCAATAACAATAATAACAATGACAATCCAATAAATGTATCAGCATGTCAGTGAGCAGGAGACGATCCATCCACCCACTGCATTTCATCCATGCAGATCCAAAACTGCACAAACAGACTAAATTTTCTACACAGGGAAACAAAATTTTTGAACAATGTTTTCACTATACAGAGACTAGATTACAAAACCCTCCCCAACCTTCATGTCTCTGATCACATTAAAAAAACACAGCATCACTGGTCAGTAAATCCCAACAACGACTGTACTTTCTCTGCAAACTGGGGAGAGCAAGAGCCCAACCCCCATTAAGAGCACCTTTTACAGAGGCACTGTTGAGAGCATCCTTACCAACTGCATCACTGTGTGGTATGGCTCCGGCACTGGGTCCTGCTGGAAAAAGTTACAATGAGTAGTGAGAGCAGCGGAGATGATCGTGGGTACTTTTCTTCCCTCCATCCAAGACGTCTACTACACCTCCCTCATCCAGAAAGCCCTTGCAATACAGGTGATTCCACTCATCCGTCCATCAGCTTGCTGCCATCAGACCTTTTCACTGACTCCCCCAACCCACTGGCCAATGAACTCTTGCCCACAAGCACTTGGATTGTGTTGAACACTGCTGTTTATATAAGTATTTTATTGTATTGTGTTGTTGTGGCAGGGTGTGATTTGCAGGGCCGTGCAGGGCAGGCGGGCACACCTGTACAGCATCAGTAATCATGCCCCGCCAACTTAAATATGGGACTGGGTCCTGACTGGGGATTGTTGGTGTTGGTGCTGTGCATGTTCACAGTGGTGCCGAAACCCAGGAAGGGAGGCATGGCAGATCCAGGACTGAGCCAGCAGAGGGAGGAGCTGATGAGAATGGTGGCCGAGCTGGCGGCCACGCAGTGAGAGCAGGCGGTGGTGGAACGCCATCAGCAGGAAGAACTGCAGGACGAGACCAAGTGTCACCTAAGAAGAATGGCGGAGATGGCGACGCTGCTCCAGGCCTGGACGACCCTGCCGCTGCCACCTCCACCGGAATGTACTGATAGTGGGAAGCAGTGGATGAGCTGCTGGAGGTACCTCGGCAGCTGGAGGTGGGGGACGAGCCGTGCGAGAGTCTGCACCTGCTGGAGGAGAACAGCCGGGTGAAGGCCTGCTCCTGCCAGGAGCTGTGGATGAGCCACTCCAACCGGAGGCGGCGGTTGAGGAGCGCAAGGGTCTGCGCCGGACAGAGGAAGAGGGGCTGCTGCATGAAAGCCTGCTCAAGTCGGGACGAGGATCCAAGGGGTCCACACTGACTGGAGGAAGAGGAGCTGCTCCGGGAAGGGCTGTTCCAGCCTTTTAACTGGTTCATTTCCAAATAAAATGTAAATTGCAAAGGTAATACGAATATTTCAGGAAATGAACACCTTTTCACAAACTATAGGCCAGTATCACTCCTTTCCTAATGCTCAAAATCTTTAGAAAAACCTTTTAGCAGTAGACCAGAAAAATTCTTAAATAGATATCATTCAATCAACCAAACTCAGTATGGATTCAGAAGAAAGAGTTCAACTTCAGTGGTGATAACATGCACCTGGAACCAATGCATACCACTTACTGCTAAAGAGACAGACTGAAAGAGGACAGTATATTCTTGTTTTTTAACATGACGCTCACTGATGCAGCCAAGTAGTGTTTCATGACCACTTTAAATGCACATGTTAATAGTGCAAAAACATGGAACATTTTGGGATTATTTTATCTGACTTTTAATTTACTCAAAAGAAGCCTTGTGCATCTGATTCATTTATGAGAGAACAAAGTTTTAAAATTTATTGCCTGGCTTGATGTTCTGGTGTGGTCGTTGGCATACTCCTTGGTGCCTCAGGGTGGCTAGGACCTCCCCTTTATGAAGAGGGGCACTGCTGGGTGTCAAAAGGGTTTGGGGCACCTGGGCCACTGGGACTTTGTTCTCAACTCGTACGAGAGTGAGCCACCCTTTAGCAGGGGTCGACTGCTCTGAAATTCCTCTGCAATTCTCTACCGTTGGCCATGGGGCACCATGGAACCAAAATATGGTACGAATTGCGCTGGGAGACACTTAAAAGAAGTGGAGGATCTATAGATATTGTGAGGGAAAAAAAGATGAGTGGTAAGTGTGTTAGCCTGACTATTAGCCTATAAATCAGTCATCAGTATTAGATGAATCATGATAAAACACACCTACCATGTTTTGGGTTCCTGCAACTGGTCCGTCGGGTTATTGTCTCCCCAGAAACACTTCCTTTGTGTTTTTTCCTATTTCTGTTTTTGTTTTTCCTATTTCCGTTGTCATTTTTCCTATTTCCATTGTATTTTGTGTGCTTTTGCAGCGTTTTTCTTATTGCTGGTGTTTTCTTAAGTTGCAGTCCGTTTGGCCTCTCAGGGCCACCATACTACCCTCCACCACCACATCCTCTTTTTAACCAAGTGTCTAAAGGTGGTATAGAAGTAAATTAATCAAAGCATCATCATCTTAAATCTAAATTAGTCTACTACATTTGATGTAACCCAACACTCATCCTAAAATCCACAGCCACTATACATCAGTAAAAATAAAAATATAAAATATACACAATGGGTGCACTGAGATAAACCTTTTACTTGATATGAACTACTCAGTATTTTCATGTCTTTCTCTCCCTGTGAAATACAGCAGCTGGACCTTGAGCTAGCAACACACTATAAGACAAACTGCACACAAACAGTTTGTGTATTTGCTGATGTTTGTTGAGCTAAGAGAAATGCTACATTTGAAATTACCTGACAACTAAAAAAAGTTACTTCCTTTATGCTCGCTCCCGTTCTACAGTAATAGCAAAATCTTAATAAGTAACAAGATCAAAATATACAGACAACCAGTGTCAGTCAAGTTACTTTGAAAAAGTAATTAGTTATAATTACTAGTTACTTCTTCAAAAAAGTAACTGAGTTACAAAATTTATAAGTAACTAATTACTAGGAAAAGTAACTATTGCATTACTTTAAAAAAATGCTTAACCCTCTGGGGTCCAGGGTATAGTTGTCTGTTTTTGAGTACTTTTGATTTTACCTCTACATTTCACCTTTGAAAATTATTTGTCTTGACTTGTTTTGTATCATTTCTTTTCAACACAACCTCACCTCTAAATATATAGTTGATTTTTTTTTGGCATATTGTAGTAACACAGTCGATCAAAAATCAGACAAAAAGCAACCACAAACATGTTTAATTAATCATTTTTTGACGCATTCTCAATCATCCAGGAAAGTAAATCATTTTCATAACTTGAAATGCAAATTGTAAATCTTAAAAACCTATGCACAAGTTTCGCAAACAACAACGTTATTTATTAGCTATTTGCCTAAAAACGCAGCCAAGGCATTCTTCATATAACAATTTCAAACTATTTACAGAACAATCAGGTGTTATGTATCAAATAAAATAAGATAAGAATTTTATTTATCCTGACGGAAATTCTTTTGTCATGAACATGCTCACTGCGGCAAGAGGAAAAAGAAAAAATGAGTGCACAAGAATAAAATAAAATAAAAGATAATAAATTAAAAAGAAATACAATAAAATAAAATAGAATAAAAATAGAATAAAATAAAATAAATTAACATACCTATCAATATAAGTGACATACGTCATGCAATTGTAGCCGGATGGGCTACTCGCCTTTCTTTTCTCTCTCGCTCGCTCTACTGCTCTCGCTCTCTCCTGCGCTCGCTCTCGCTGCGCAACTACGTTAATTAGGCACCCACCTGCATATTGATTACAGAGTGGTGTTTACCTGTATAAAGGGAAGCCGGTTTTTTTGTTAGATCATTCCTCCCGAGCTTCTGGTGCGACACAGCAGTAAATGCTGGCCATTGGTTAATTTACCGATACGATCGGATCATGTGACTGCTACAGGTAGGCCTCCTTTTGACCTCTGATTCCTCTCAAAAGTCGGTAACTAGTAGTCATATATCTGCGGCCCGCTACGGTGCGGCTGTTTCTCTTTTCTTTACTCCAGCCATGGTGGAGAGACGCGTGAGTTGCGTCCACTGTGCAGTACAGCACCTCCAGTCTTGGGGTAAGCCGCTTATATTATAGCTGCTAGTATTTGTAAATTAAAGAATAAGGTTAGCTTTGCCCTTTTTTTGTTTGTAGGGTTTGATTGCTGCCGCACCCTCTCAGGGACCAACTGCCTGATTTTTAAGCGAAGAGTCGAGACGGGTGTCACGCTAAGCCCCTTTTGGACTATCGTTTCACTCCAGCTTTCGCGGCTGGTCGGGGCGATCCACAGCTGCATATTGGGCTGGTGTTACAAAACTGGTACTGCCTCTCCCTTTTCTCCCAGTTGTGGAAAGCGGTGTGAGACTGAGTGGGGCTACGGACAATTGGAACCAGCACCAGCTGTGGGCTGGCTCGCAGAGTACAAGTATTTCCAATCTGTGCTCTGTGGTGTGTATGCGGGTGTGTTTTATTGCAGATCTCCGTTTTTCTTTTAATGTATTTTTTTTGGTATATAGAGAGCCTGTTTATGTCCCATGTTTTTATCCTTTTAATGTGTATGTCTTGTGCTTTTATTTCAGCGAACTGAGGATCTACCAGCGGCCGTGGGACCTTAGGTGGCGGGTCGTTTTCCACACTACTTTTTGTTGTACAGCACCAGGTGAATAGACTATAGTGGGGGTTTTTTTTGTGGTTTTCTTTTGGTCCACCGCTGCTGGTAAGTCCCAGTTGTATGTTTATTTTTATTGTAGTTTGGGACACCGTTTTAGATGACACTGCATTCAGTGCGCTGTTGTTTTGTTTTCATTTTACATTAATAAATAAAATTGTGTTAATATTTGAGTCGGCCTCAGTGTGCATCCCTGAACCTGTGCGAACGTTGTTGTTTTAATTACATTTTATTTCTAAAGTTCATATTTTCTGGGGGCTAGAATTTCCCCCCAGGTGACATTGTCATTTTAGTATTTCTTTTAAAACCCCGCTGACCACTTGGTCACATACTTGGCGTTGTCGACAGGATGCACATTTGAGGTAGATGTTTGGTTTTGTAAATTGTTTTATTTTTGTAGAGAGCATAGTTTACCTGTTTGAAGGCTCTATTTCTTTTTAAGTGTGATTATAGACAAGACAGCAGCATCCAGGTTTAGGAGGAAGAGTAATAGGATTTTAGCACCTTGCTGATTTTAATTTTCCCTGGTTTTGGTCTAAAATTTATTATGGAGGAAGAATTGCAGTAACTTAGAGACTTTGTAGCGCAGTTAAAAGCAGATAATGAGCAATTGCGCCTGGATAGAGGCGCTGTGCTGGAGTCTGGTGGTGGTGCCGCGTCGGCCTCCTTCGCACCAGCTGGTTGCATACCAAATGTTGGTAGCCACGCTGCCGTCACAGAGCTTTTGGTGGTGGTGCCTAGGGACCGTAAATGTCCCATGTTTAATGGCAGAACGGGCATCAATATAGCTGAATGGGTCGAAGAGGTTCAAGCGTGCATGCGTGCCCGGCACCTGTCTGTTGCTGATCAAGCGTTCTTTATTTTTGACCATTTAGAGGGAGAAGCAAGGGAGGAGATCAAATTTCGCCCTAATTCAGAGCGAGGGGATCCTGCTCGGGTGTTGACCATTTTAAAGGAACTGTATGGTAATGCGCAGTCCTATGTCACTCTGCAGCAGGCTTTCTTTTCGAGGAGACAGCGGGAGGGAGAGACTTTGCAGGAGTTTTCTTTAGCGCTAATGGCTCTGATGGAGCAAGTGAAACAAAGTGCACCTGATGGCATGCGTAATGAAGAGGTGTTGCTCCGAGACCAGTTTGTAGAACATGTTGTTTACAGTGCTCTCCGCAGAGAGCTTAAACAATATGTTCGCCGTGTGCAGTGTTGAGGACCATGGCAGTCGGGCTGAGTGCAGTGGATGCCGTCATTCGGCATAACCCTCGGCTTTCTCGGTTTGCTAAGGACACAAAGTTGGAGAACACCATAGCTGCGTGGAGAGCAAGTCAGGGCTAGTGAGCTTGCTCTCTCTCTCACTAACTCTTCCTCTTCGCTGCCCCAGTGCCACATACACTCCCCACCTGCCTCAACACTGCCACGGACTTCCTCTCCCTCGCCACACCAGCCGGGACCTCGTTCGCCTGCCTTTTTCCTGGCAGCTATGTGGTCGGAGGATGAGGAGGTGGTCTCCATGTCTCCACCAGTTCCTGTTCCCTCATCCCGGACGAGCCCCCATTTGTCACAACCCGGCTCATAGGAAGTGACAAACAAATGGGAGACCACACACAGGCTTCTAAAGGCTGTAAAACATATTTAGTGAAAATAAGGTAAAGTAACTTAAACACAATGTAAAGGACATAACAGCCATAACTGAAACTTCCAAACGAACAAGACGGGAGCCAGAGACAGAGCCAGTCAGAGCAAGAGAGACCCAGCTGGTTCAGTCAAAGTGTCTTTTATATGCACTGGGACTGGCCTACTCAGGTGTGCTGCATCTGTAATTGGGTCAGCTCCACCTACCTGCAGGAAACAGGTAACAGAAAAAACAAAACACAAGGCCAGCCCACTGGCCGTCACACTACTGCCACCTTGTTACCCATCAGCGTATGGTTTCCAGTGTGGGGTGCACACTAGCCCTAGGTCTGCTCCTGTTGGTACACCCGAGTCTGAGTGGCGTGAGCTAAAGGAACTCCTAAAGCGCCAACAAGAGCAGTTAAATCAGCTCACTGAGACAGTGGTTTCTTTACAGAACCCCCGAAGAGGTGTTCGGCCCTCACGGGGTGGCTCGGTGATTTGTCGCCGGTGTCAGCAGCCAGGACACTTTGCTAGGGAGTGCACTGGGGAGTGGGTTTCACGCCGCACCAGAGCAGGTTCTGATTCAGGCCCTCCTCGTACGGCAGTTGGCAATCACCTTTCCGCTACCCAGTCGGGAAACTAAAACCCTCTGAGCTGCAGAGCCACAGTTCAGGTGGGGAGTTCACAGGCTCACAGAAAGATAGGATTGGCAGGCTAATTTCATCGTGTCCAAAGATGGATGTGCTGATTAGTGGGGTGACTGTCCCTTGTTTGGTGGATACTGGTTCCATGGTTTCCACCATCACGGAGAGCTTCTTTTTGATGCATTTTGCCCCTTGGGGACAAGAACGCCTTCAGTCATGCCATTGGTTACAGCTTTGGGCTGCCAATGGGCTTGCCATTCCTTACATTGGCTATTTGGAGCTCAGTGTATTCCTGTGTGGCAACGAAATGCCCTCTTGTGGGATCCTTGTAGTGAAGGACCCTCCTGGTGCCACGCCCTCCGTCCCTGGTATTTTAGGGATGAATGTAATCCGCCGCTGTTATCAAGAGCTGTTTGGGGCTTTCGGTATCTCCTTGTTTAATTCTCCTTCTGTGTCACAGGCACCGAGACCAGTTTTGGAGGCCTTACATCAGTGTCACCAGTCTGCAGCCCAAGCCCCAGAGGACCCTGTCGGTACCGTCAAGGTACAGGGCCCGCGGGCCGTGCGGATACCTGGTGGTGTCATGCAGCTGGTGGCCACCACCTGTTCTCAGCAGTTGTCAGGTCAGTCTGTGCTTTTTGAGCCTCCTGAGTCCGGGCTGCCAGTTGGGTTGCTGGCCTCTCCATGTTTGGTCCAGGTGGATAAGGGCGTTGCCTATATCCCAGTCACTAATGTGGGAACAGCTGAAGCTGTCCTCCACCCACGGACCCATTTAGGAGTGATAAGCCAAGCTACTGTTGTTAGCCTCCCTGCTGGTGTTAGTGAGGAACACTCTTTTCCCGTCACAGTTTCCTCCCATACAACTAGCAGCCCTGCTCAAGACATGGTGGATGCGATTGACCTGTCTGCTCTCGCTGAGTCAGAGCAACATGAGGTATGGTTACTTTTGTAGAAGTACCGCTCTGTTTTCTCCACTCATGAGGGAGACTTGGGCTGCACAAACCTCATTTCACACGACATACCTCTGCTTGATGACGTACCTGTCCGGCAGAGGTATAGGCGTATTCCCCCTTCCGATTATGAGGCCGTCAGGGCCCATATCAACCAGCTATTGGAGGCCCAGGTAATTAGGGAAAGTAGCAGTCCTTATGCCTCGCCCATTGTGTTGGTCCGCAAGAAGGATGGAAGCCTCCGTCTGTGTGTTGACTATCGTTTGCTGAATAGCAAAACAAGGAAGGACGCCTTCCCCTTACCTCGCATCGAGGAAAGTCTGGATGCCCTTGCTGGTGCACGCTGGTTTTCTACCATCGACCTGGCCAGCGGGTATAACCAGGTGCCAGTTTCTGAGCAGGATAAGCCCAAGACCGCTTTTTGCACGCCGTTTGGCCTGTTCGAGTGGAATCGTATGCCGTTCGGGCTGTGCAATGCTCCTGGTACCTTCCAGCGCCTAATGCAGAGGATGTTCGGGGATCAGCAGTGCCAGTCGTTACTGCTGTACCCTAGATGACATCATTGTGTTCTCCTCGTCTGTTTCTCAGCGCCTGCAATGGCTGGAGATGGTGATGGCAAGGCTGCAGCAAGAGGGGCTCAAGGCTAAGCTAGAAAAGTGTGCCTTTTTCCAGCAGAAGGTTAACTACTTGGGCCATGTAATCTCTTGTGAGGGTGTCTCCACCGATCCAGCCAAGGTTGAAGCAGTAGCCAAGTGGCAGTGTCCTCGTTCCGTGTCAGTGTTGCGATCCTTTTTGGGTTTCGCCAGCTATTACCGGCACTTTGTGGAGGGGTTTGCCACATTGGCGGCTCCCCTGCATCAAGTGGTGGCTAAATTCACTGGCACCAAGACAAAGAAGGGCTCGGGACAGAGTTTGAGTGCTATCTGGACACCTCAGTGTGAGGAGAGCTTTGAGGCCCTGAAAGCCAAGCTTGTGTCTGCCCCTGTGCTGGCGTATGCTGACTTCGCACGCCCATTCATCTTGGAGATTGACACCAGTCACAGTGGTTTGGGTGCAGTTCTCTCCCAAGACGTAGAGGGTGTTGTTAGGCCAGTGGCTTATGCCAGTCGAGGTCTTCGGCCCCACAAGCGAAATATGGACAATTACAGCTCCATGAAGCTGGAGTTTCTTGCGCTCAAGTGGGCCATGGCCGAGAAGTTTCGGGAGTACCTGCTGGGGCAGAAGTGTGTGGTTTACACTGATAACAATCCACTCAGTTACCTCTCTTCAGCTAAGCTGGGTGCCACCGAGCAGAGGTGGGCCTCCCAGCTGGCGGCATTCGATTTTGAGATTAAGTATCGCTCAGGCCGCAGTAATAGGAATGCTGATGCTCTCTCCCGACAGTATGAGACGAGCTCCAGCCTGGCCGAGGGCGTGTTGCCTGGGACTCCCGTCCCGACTTCGCTTCAGCAGGCTCCGTGTCCAGCAGTGCTGCCCGTTGTTACTCAGAGATTGGGGCCTTTCCGTCTCATTCCCCGGGGGATATCCATGCTTTGCAGGGGGCTGACCCCCTCCTGAAAGGTTTCTTGGTATACTGGAGGAGGCAGTCCCCGCCCTCTTCAGAGGAAAGGAGTCAGGTCCCCAAACAAGTCATGGTTCTGCTGCGTCAGTGGGATCGTCTGGTGGAGAAGGATGGCATCCTTTATCGCTGTATTTTGCGTCCGGGTGGAGGTGAGGAAGCCCTCCAACTTGTTCTTCCAGAGGCTCTGAAGCCGGAGACCTTGAGGCAGCTGCACCAGGACCATGGGCACCAAGGTATTGAGCGTACCACCGAACTGGTCAGGCAGCGTTGCTATTGGCCCGGGATGTCCTCTGACATCAAGCAATGGGTTCAGCGTTGTGAACGCTGTCAGGTCGCAAAGGACTCAGAGTTGGGGTCTCATAGTTATATGGGTCACCTGTTGGCGTCTAGGCCAAATGAAATCCTGGCCATAGACTTCACCATGTTGGAACCTTCCCGTAGTGGAGTTGAAAACGTCTTGGTTATGACTGACGTTTTTAGCAAATACACTGTTGCAGTCCCTACCCGGAACCAGCGGGCCTCTACTGTGGCCCAGGCCCTATTAACAGAGTGGTTTTTCAAGTTTGGCGTTCCTAGCCGCCTCCACTCTGACCAGGGTAGAAACTTTGAGAGTTTGGTGATGCAATAGCTATGCAAGTTGTATCGGGGAGCCAAGTCCCGTACAACCCCTTACCACCCAGTGGGTAATGGGCAGTGTGAACGGTTTAACCGAACCCTCCAGAACCTCCTCCGGACCCTGCCATCATCTCGGAAACGCGACTGGGCTGCATGCTTACCACACGTGCTCTTTTGCTATTATAGCACGCCCCATCAGGGCACTGGAGAGTCGCCCTTTTTCCTGATGTTTGGCAGGGATCCTAGGCTGCCTATTGATTTCCTTCTAGGCCGCATTCAGGACCCGGTGCCTGGAGAGGTACAGGACTGGGTGGCCGAGCACCAAGCCAGGTTAATGGTGGCTTTTGAGGGAGCTCGCGCACGGTTGTCGCTGGCCGCTGACCGTCGCAAGGAGCGGCATGACCAGAGGGTCCACTCGGTTCCTTTAAAGGTTGGTCAGCTGGTGTATCTTCGAGATCACAGCGCCCAGGGCCGGCACAAGATCCAGGACCTATGGAGCTCCGTGGTCTATCAGGTGTTGAGGGCACCCCAAGAGAATGGGACTGTTTATACCATTGCCCCCGTGGGAGACTTGGAGAAGGTTCACCATGTCCATCGCGACATGTTGAAGGCACAGGTCAGCCTAGGGCCTCCTACACCTGGTCCACAGGTTCCACCTCCACCTGCGCCTGCTGACTCAGAGCTGACCTCTCTGGGTGATGACGAGTTGTGGCTCCTTGTCCCTGAGGTACCCTCACACCCTGTAGCACCCGTGGCGTCACTTTCCGATGCCTCCAGAGTTCCATCGGTGGAGCTCAGGCCTACTCCCAGTGTGATTGAAGCACCCTCGACCTCTGCTCCCCCAGGTTCTTCCTCAGGCTCTGTTAAACAGTCTGAGGTGAGTGGGCCACACTTGCGGAGAACAGCACGTTCGACAGCTGGTCAGCACTCGAATGTACATCACTTGCCACGTCCTGTTGAATCTGTACCGGTCGCCAATGCTCAGCTTGCCATATTCAGGCCATGGTGTTAGGTTCCTTGAGTTATTGTCGGGGCGCCAATACAAAAAGGGGGGGTAGATGTAGCCGGATGGGCTACTCGCCTTTCTTTTGTCTCTCGCTCGCTCTACTGCTCTCGCTCGCTCTACTGCTCTCGCTCTCTCCTGCGCTCGCTCTCGCTGCGCAACTACGTTAATTAGGCACCCACCTGCATATTGATTACAGAGTGGTGTTTACCTGTATAAAGGGAAGCTGGTGTTTTTGTTAGATCATTCCTCCCGAGCTTCTGGTGCGACACAGCAGTAAATGCTGGCCTATTGGTTAATTTACCGATACGATCGGATCGTGTGACTGCTACAGGTAGGCCTCCTTTTGACCTCTGATTCCTCTCAAAAGTCGGTAACTAGTAGTCATATTTCTGCGGCCCACTACAGCGCGGCTGTTTCTCTTTTCTTTACTCCAGCCATGGTGGAGAGACGCATGAGTTGCATCCACCGTGCAGTACAGCACCTCCAGTCTTGGGGTGAGCCGCTTATATTATAGCTGCTAGTATTTGTAAATTAAAGAATAAGGTTAGCTTTGCCCTTTGTTTTTTTTTGTTTGTAGGGTTTGATTGCTGCCGCACCCTCTCAGGGACCAACTGCCTGATTTTTAAGCGAAGAGTCGAGACGCCTGCCTGGCTGCTGTCTTGTCTTGCCTTGTTTTATATTGTGTTCCAATCTGTTGGCTGTCCAGTTTTGTTCCTGCTGCTTGCCTCGCCTCGCCCCTGGGGGCTTTGGGTGTCACGCTAAGCCCCTTTTGGACTATCGTTTCACTCCAGCTTTCGCGGCTGGTCGGGGCGATCCTCAGCTGCATATTGGGCTGGTGTTACAAAACTGGTACTGCCTCTACCAGCACCAGCTGTGGGCTGGCTCGCAGAGTACAAGTATTTCCAATCTGTGCTCTGTGGTGTGTATGCGGGTGTGTTTTATTGCAGATCTCCGTTTTTCTTTTAATCTATTTTTTTAGTATATAGAGAGCCTGTTTATGTCCCATGTTTTTATCCTTTTAATGTGTATGTCTTGTGCTTTTATTTCAGCGAACTGAGGATCTACCAGCGGACCTTAGGTGGCGGGACGTTTTCCACACTACTTTTTGTTGTACAGCACCAGGTGAATAGACTATAGTGGGGGTTTTTTTGTGGTTTTCTTTTGGTCCACCGCTGCTGGTAAGTCCCAGTTGTATGTTTATTTTTATTGTAGTTTGGGACACCGTTTTAGATGACACTGCATTCAGTGCGCTGTTGTTTTGTTTTCATTTTACATTAATAAATAAAATTGTGTTAATATTTGAGTCGGCCTCAGTGTGCATCCCTGAACCTGTGCGAACGTTGTTGTTTTAATTACATTTTATTTCTAAAGTTCATATTTCCTGGGGGCTAGAATTTCCCCCCAGGTGGCGTTGTCATTTTAGTATTTCTTTTATAACCCCGCCGACCACTTGGTCACACAATGAATAAAAAAATTGTTTAGCAGCATATAATGGGGGAATGAGACAAACATTCAATCAATAACAAACAGATGAATAATAATATTGCACAATCGGAGTAAAAGACAAAGTTTCATTAATATTAATCCTACAAAGTCATCTACAGAGCAAGGAGGAGTTGTAAAAGATGCCATACACATATCTGTGCAACTCAAAAAAATAATTTCTGTCCACTATAACAGCGGTCCCCAACCCCCGGGCCTCGGACCGGTACCGGTCCGTGAGTCGTTTGGTAGAGTTGAGGCTCAGGTGTGAAATGTATGGTTTTCAGGGGTTTTATCGGTATTCAGCATTATTTTGTTATCGTTTTTATTGTTAACTCGGTTTTCCTGGGTCCTTTCACGTGTGTTATGAATAAATCTTCTTTTTTCCGGTACCGGTACTAGTTTTATTTTGTTGCATTTATCCGCGACACCTTAAAGGCCAGTCCGTGACAATATTGTCGGGCATAAACCGGTCCGTGGCGCAAAAAAAGGTTGGGGACCGCTCCACTATAAAACAGAGGAGCACATCACACCTGGAGACAGCGTTTAGGTGGCTGTCTCCAGGTGTGATGTGCAACTGTGACATTTAGCAGTCAGCTAAACTCGTCGCCATCACACCATCTGTGTTGAAAAATAGTACCGTGTCCAAATCGCAATTTCTTGTTAGTAACAGTAACAGCATTGTAACGATAGAAACACTAATTAGTCAGATTACTAGTTAGTGAAATGTCACTTTTAACATCATTATTCCCATCACTGCGGAAAAGTAGTCCACTGGATCTCTTTTATGTCACACTATAAACGCCATAGCTGACCCTAAAGTAATAAGTCTGTTTTGAAAATGTCAGAACTAGAAAGTACGGATATTTGTTTAAAAATATAAGAAGTAAAATGTTGTCAGAAAAATAAATACTAACAATAATAGATAAAGTGCAGATACCTGAAAATTCTACAGTAACAAAGTTTTGTTACTTTTTCTCTTCCCACCTCTGTGAATCAGAACTGTGATTTGTTCAGATAAACATGCATAGAAAGAAATTCTTTTGTATCAAGGCAACAAACTGTTTAGTAAATATACAGTTTATGTAATACCTGGGTTAAACTTCTGCTCAAGTGGTCACACTCTTAATATGATCATTTTAAATTGTTAACTGATACATTCAGTGAAATTTTAAATGTACCATGAAATTTAAACACAGGAAGGATATTATTTAGAGTATTATAGGAGATAACAGCAACAAAAGAAAACTGTTTCCTACCTTCAGCATATGCACAGATGACAGTAGTGAGCACTAAAACAGAGAAAATCTAAATCAATAAAAAGTAAGGCTTTTGTTAATGAGTCAGTGCTATTCAAACAGTCAGACGTGTACTTACAGAAAAAGCCCGCCATGCAGAGCAGAGAGTGACCCATCATCTCATCCAGCCTGCTGCACTCTGATCCACAGATGATCTCAAACAGCTTTACTTACAGAAAAAAAGAGAAGTTATGTTTTAGTGACACATGAGCAAAGCAATTCTCATTCAGTGGCGCCATTAGCTAATAGTTAAACTATAGACAGTGTCTATAAGGAGGTATTTTATTTATTTTTATACAGTGCTCTCTATTCTTTACAAAAACTATGCATAGTCTTATCGTTAATTCAGGGGAAGGAGTTGATGGATATTTCAAAACTGATGAAAATGGCCAGGAATAATTGTTAGGTAAAAGACATGAGCAAAGAGAGGTTCATCTTTAGCTATATGACCATGTAGATAAATGGCTGGACTTTTTGATATGAATATGTTTCTGCATGTCTGCCTTTTGAAAGTCACAATTCTTATTTCACAATTCTTATTGGTGTTTTTGAGTTTTCAATAACCAGACCTTTGACTTTTGTTTACTTTAAAAAGGATTACATAAGTGAACCATGAATAAAAAGTCTTGCTAAACTGAGAAAGGGTAGTAAATTTATTAAATTTAAACTTATTCTCATGGGAGACATGAATGAAAACTTTAAATTGTAGTTACAAAATATTTTTGAATTTAATTATTAAACATTTTACTTTTCTTTTCTTGCCTTAATCAAAATATTGGAGTTCTGACAACTTTCAGCTTATAAATTCATCAACTTAAAATTCTCAGTACAATCAGTTGCCTCAGTTTTGGTGGTGATGGAGCGGTAGATTTGATACATTCATACAAGATAGATATGTAGATTTTTACATTTCTTTACATTTCTTTTTAATTTTTCTATTGTTTTTATGAGGGATATAGCGTGTTTAGTGGGAAATATGTTTTGCCACCCATCTGAGTGGCTTAATCCAGAATCAATTTTGGGGGGTTATATTAACCTAGATTAGGGGTCGGCAACCTGTGGCTCCGGAGCCGCATGCGGCTCTTTAGTCCTTTTAGTGCAGCTCCGTGTGATTTGGGAAAATAATATATATTTTTTTAAGTAATTAGCTGAAGTGTAATTTATTTATGTTAGTTCTTTTTTAACTTGTAGTTCTAAATTGGAAGATTATTGTGATTTTGAAATATAAATATAAAATTATATTCTATTATTTTTTTGATCGCTCAAAATAAGCGTCACACTTGCGGAAGCCGATATACCCGCCAAAACGCTGTGCATTTAGCGAGACTTTCAACCCCAGGTAGGCCAATTATGGATCTTCGGATCCACATTATGTCAGCAGCTGTTCTCCACCGTGAACTATGTTAAAGACAGACACCGCTCACGCCTCACAGATGACAGCTTACAGTCCTGCGTAAAGATGAAAGTGACTTCGTACAGCCCCGATTTGCAGACGCTGTGCGCAGAGGTTCAGGAGCAGAAGTCCCATTGTACACATACCACGGCAGACCCGACGATGTTTCCATGAACATGCTTTTCAGCATCTCTTTATTGACAACTTCTCACATACGGTTGCTGTACGCATACAGCCGGCTTTAGCTTTTCAGCTCACAGCCCGACACATACCAACATAACAGCACAGATAGCACAGACGTTAAGGCTGCCAGGCGTGATTGCGGGTGCTGCTCAGGTGCGTCCGCCTCCCCTGCAGCGGCGCTGCAGACCACGTCCCGGTGGCGGCTCACAACAATTTTTGTTTGCTACATGGATCATTTTAGTTCAGCTGGGTGTCTTTCCTTTTGTTATATTTCTTTAAGAGTTCAAAATGTGTTAATTACATAAATAAAATGTAATTTTCTCTGTAGCACTTCATGGATTTAAGCAACACACCTTAGTTGTTCACACAAAGCATAAAGGTAAAAAACAATATATACAGTGTTATCTTCATTTTAGATGTCAAAAAGTATTTGCGGCTCCCAGTGTTTTCTTTTGCGTGGAAATCGCGTCCAAATGGCTCTTGAAGACAGTGTGGTTTAACGTTTGGTTGAGACACAAACACAGGAAATGACTCAGTGTGTTGTTGAACTAAAACTGCATGCTTAAAAAGGAAAAAAAAAAAGTTAAATTTATTATTAGTTAGTACATGAAAAAAATTTTTTTTTGTCTTCAAGTCCTATATTCAAGTTTTATTCTATATATTAAGACTTTGATTGTAATATATATATATTTATATACATATATGTATATGTGTGTGTGTGTGTGTGTGTGTGTGTGTGTGTGTGTGTGTGTGTACAAGAAAGAAATTGTTATGCCCAAGGCAAGTCTTTTTGTTCCTGTGATCATTTCTCTGTACTTCCCTTTTTTCTTCTTTTGGTACCATTGTAGCCTTAAGCAATCAGCTTCATAATAAAGGTCACCTTTGTTTTATACTAAGTCCTGATCTACATTTAGTTCTGCTTTTTGAACTGACTCTGGACAGACTCAGATAATTTGGATTGGTAGTATGTAGCGTTCAACACAAACATCATTACTACATATATTATATTACAGTGTTTCAGTCTGTTTTAAATCATCTGTCAGTTGTTTTTTTTTGTTTTTTGTTTTTTTTTTTACATCTAATCACATGCGAAATTCAGTGTGCATTTGTACATACTTATACATGTACATGAGCTTGACAGAGGATCCCAGTACTTCCTCTGGGTACTGGAAATACACAAATAAAGGCTTTTAAATTTGCTGAAAAGTTAGGTGTACTGGTACTAAGGTTTTGAAGATGAAGTGAAGTTTTGATATGGTAATGGAAATAATTTATCTTGGCAGTCAGTGGCAGTGTTTTTGACATTAATACATATACATACATACATACATACACATATATATATACATACACATATATATATATATACATACACATATATATATATACATACACATAATACACATATATATATACATACACATATATATATACATACACATATATATATACATACACATATATATATATGTATATATATATATATATATACATATATATGTATGTATATATATATATATATATATGTATATATACATATATACATATATGTATATATGTATATATATATATATATACATATATATATATATATATATATACATATATATACATATATATACATATATATATAGCGAGAGAGAGAGAATAGGAAATTGGGTTGAAAATTGAGGGTGAACTTGTGAGGTTTAGAAATGTCCGAAGTATCACAACAGAAAGGTAAAAAAAAAAATAAAAAGAGAGAGAGAGACAGATAAAGAAATAAATAAACTTACAATTACATGAATGAAAAGACAATACACATATACAAATTGTCACATGTGAAATTATTTTTGGAGAGAATCAGGGGCGAGACAGTATGAATCCATAGCTCAGCGTAAAGAAGCATGAATTAGTCTGACTAGAAAACACAGAGGCAATGAAGACACGCTTACACTCATGAATGTGAATACATGACATAAATGCTAAATGATGTAGATTTAACACACTTAAAGGCTGAAGTTGAGGAATAATTCGGGAAGTTGCATGACAATAGAGTGACTTTTGTGAAAAGAAAAAGAGACTGGGGGACCAACCAGTGATTAAAAGCCATCTTCCCAATATATTCGTGGATGTTCCTTGTCTCATCCTGGACTGTGGTGCTGACACTCACCAGTCCCCGGCCTCCTTCCTTCTGCTTAGCGTACAGCCTCAGGGTGCTGGACTTGGGGTGAAACCCTCCATGCATGGTAAGGAGCTTTCTTGTCTTTAAGTCAGTGGCTTCTATCTCCTCCTTTGGCCAACTTATTATACCAGCTGGGTACCTGATCATGGGGAGGGCATAGGTGTTGATAGCCCGGATCTTGTTCTTACCGTTCAGCTGACTCCTCGGGACTTGCCTGACCCTTTGCAGGTATTTGGTGGTTCCAGCTTTCATAGCGGCCTCTTCATGGTTCCCATTTGCCTGCGGGATCCCCAGGTAATTGTAACTGTCCTCTATGTCTGCAATGTTGCCTTCTGGTAGTTCGATTCCGTCAGTTCTGACTACCTTCCCTCTCTTTGTTATCATCCGACTACACTTCTCCAGTCCGAATGACATCCCGATGTCATTGCTGTATATCCTGGTAGTGTGGATCAGTGAATCGATGTCTCATTCACTCTTGGCATACAGCTGGATGTCATCCATGTACAAGAGGTGGCTGACAACTGCTCCATTATGTAGTCGGTATCCATAGCCAGTTTTGTTAATGATCTCACTGAGGGGCTTAAGGCCTATGCAGAACAGCAGTGGAGACAGAGCATCTCCTTGGTAGATCCCACACTTGATGGTGACTTGTGCTATGGGCTTAACCTCCTAAGACCCGAACTCTTCCATAGCATGCATTTTTAATTTCTCTTTGATATTTGGGCATATTGGGGCCCAATGAATGTAAAAACAAAGAATTACCAGATTTTTTTTTTACCTTATTTTTGTTTTAAAGAAAAATAAGAGCCACATATGAGGATATTCGTTTAAAATTTTGATAGAACAGTAGCAGTATAATGTCCTCATAAGTGGATATCAGGCCGATGCAGAGCAAAATTGAGTATTTTGGTCTAAATAACCCAAAATGTGATGTCCACATATGTGGACGGCAGGTCCTAGGAGGTTAAAGTTGGCCTCTAGTGTTGTACGCCACATCCCCACTGAGTTTCTGATGAAGGCTCTTAAGGTCGTGTTGATCTTGTACAATTCTAGGCATTCCAGTATCCAGCTGTGGGGCACTGAGTCATAGGCCTTCTTGTAATCAATCCAGTTAGAGCACAGGTTGGTCAGCCTGGTCTTGAAGTCTCGGCTGACTGCGCGGTCTACCAGTAGCTGGTGTTTTGCACCTCTGGTATTCTTCCCAATCCCTTTCTGTGCCCCACTCATGTATTGACCCAGGTGCCTGTTCATCTTAGCCGATATGATGTCTGACAGGCAGTGTTGGGTAAGTTACTTTAAATTAGTAACTTAGTTACATTATTAGTTACTTCTACCGAAAGTAACTCAGTTACTTTCAAAGTAACTAGTTACTAGGCAAAGTAACTTTGGTATTACTCAGAATTTTCTTGTTAATGTGTTGCTTCCGTAACTGGATACCCAGCAAGATTGCCAGTCTTCTAGCTTGCTTACTTGCCACAAGTGCACTGTGCCACCTACCAATAGAAAGGAAAAAATAATGTGTATATTTCAACAAGAGAAATCCCACGCCTGGACTGTCACTGACCGCCGCCATGATTCTAGCCTACATCACAGCCTCGTGTGCGCTTTTTACATCCAACATGAAAACTGCAGTCGTGGTGCTTTCAATTGTACTCAAAACTCGTAAATTCTGCCTTCTGAATAGGAAGATGTAGGTAACACCAGACTGCAGATGAAAAGCATACAGGGCTGGACTGGGACAAAAAATCGTTCCGGGCATTTTGACTAGAGACCTGCCCGCCATTATAGGAAAAATCATAGTCTTTAAATGAAAACACTGTTGTGACAGTGATGTACACTGTTCTGATGGTATATATGCATCAATCTATCAATCGTTTGTTGTAAGATTCAGGTAATTATTTTTTAAAAGCTAGATATTTTAAATGAAAATAAGAAAGAATAGTATTTCTTTGTGCCCCCCTCTTCCTGTTAATGCCCTATCTGGCCCCCCTGGCAAAACTTTTCTAGACCCGCCCCTGCACAGTTACCAGCTGTCAGCTACTTAGAAAAGGATCCTGGTGTTATTTGTCTCTCAGAAACAGTTTATAACTTCCCTTCAATTCATTCATGTCACATAAACGCTAAACCTGTTTCTACATCACCTGTTGAGCTCTGATGATTCAGTAAGGACATCTCCTGGTTTCATCTTCATGTTTCCCTCTCACCAGATAACCAAACCGATATAATGACTAGGGATGGGTATTGATAAGATTTTCACGATTCCGATTCCATCTTCGATTCTGTTTAACAATTCAATTCTTTATCGATTCTCTTATCGATTCTTTTTTTAAAAAGGAGAACACTTGGGTCGATTAGCTTAGAACTTTGTTTTATATCTTCTTTTTGAACAAGATAGAAATTTAGGAGTAACATGGCCTTACAAACCCAACAGTGAGATCTTAAGAGATCCACAGCCTACGGCTCTTCAATGGGGTGTCACAGGGTCCCCAGGGAAAAAAAATTGTAAATGTAAAATAATAAAATAAATATTCTTCTGTAGCAATAACAAAGTATAACATAAATTATTCTGTAGTAATTACACAAGAATATCCAGTAATGTCCCTGCCTACAATTAAACACATTCACTTACCAAAAATCGGGGGCATCTGCTGTGGCAAATGGGTGCAAGACTTTTACCACAAACTTAGTCACTGCTCGGTGACATTCGTTTATCCTGGCCTGAAAGGAGACGCTAACGGTAGACTGCAGCGAGAACTGCCAGCGACCGCCAGCCAGACTCTGTCTCTCTCATCATGGTCACCTAAATGCAGCGCACAGTAATGGCAGGTTTTGTAATAAAGCAGATCGCGCTAACATAATATGCACTGTTAGTTGATTATTTACCTGCCACATTAACGGGAGAGGACGTGCAAACGTTACCGCTGCTGCTGAGTTGAGATTCATGAGTCCAGAGCGGAATTAAAAACACGACATTCATTTAAGGTTATCGCGTGTTTTCTGAGCAAATGCTTTTGCATATTCGTAGTGTTTCCTCCCTTAAATGAAATATCTACTTTTCAAGTATTACAAGTTGCCCTGTTGTCATCCGTTCTCGTAAAGTATAATCAAACTTTTGAGCCGCCATGTTTCCTGCCAGGTAAATGACGCTCCACAACGTGGTCCATGACCAGCAGCTTTTACAGCTGTGGCTCCAGCAAACATCAGCTGATACTAGAAAGTAATATTAAATAAATTCTAACAACACCTTACCAAGCTTAAACGTGCTGCTGTTGTTTAACAGCAGTTTCTTCTTTCTGGCGCAAAGTGGGTGATAAACAAACAAGAGAGACGGGACTTGCGACAGAAAAGCCAATCAGCTGATCATTGATCAGGTTCATGATTGAAGTAGAAACAGGAGAGGGAGGGGAGAGAATGAGAGAAGAAGAGGCAGCTGTGCAGCAAAGACACAGAATAACTCCAGCTTTGTGTCTTTTTCATTGTAGCTGAAGTCCGGGACAAACTGTTCCTTTTCACCTCAATACGAAACGCGTAATATTTTCTCTGAATACGAGACGATTCTGGTTTTGACGGGACGGTTGGCAACTCTAATAATTAACCTTATGAACAAAATAAAGTTCAACATCAGTAACATAGCACCCACCCAGCTGTATAGAAACTCCGTCATGCTAGCTAGTACGCAGTACAAAAAATTCAGCATAACGAAAAGAAACTTGGTTTATATCTGACCCAGATAGACTGCAGGTCATAACTTCTTACCTGAAGTTCAGTTCACCTGACACTCGGACTGGCGGCTGCCTCGGGTCTCCGCTCCTCCTGCCTCCCCTTCCCTCATCCACCTGCTGGCCTCCACCACTTGCTAATGTTAGTGAATCTGTGGAAGCTCCGCGATAGCCACCACACAAAGTAACGAATAACGAGCCTATCTAAATCCCAGTAACGAGTAACATGTTCCTGATTTTGGCATAATAACTAGTTACCGTGCTCATTACCACAATAATAACGTAGTTACTGTAACACGTTACTTAATATCTCATTAGTCCCTACACCGCTGATGGGAGCTTCCATGTAATAATAATAATGGATTGGATTTCATATAGCGCTTTTCAAGGCACCCAAAGCGCTTTACAATGCCACTATTCATTCACTCTCACATTCACACACTGGTGGAGGCAAGCTACTGTTGTAGCCACAGCTGCCCTGGGGCAGACTGACAGAAGCGAGGCTGCCATATCGCGCCATCGGCCCCTCTGGCCAACACCAGTAGGCAGTAGGGTGAAGTGTCTTGCCCTAGGACACAATGACCAGGACATCGAACCGGCAACCTTCCGGTTGCAGATATGCTTCCCAACCCCCTGAGCCACGGTCGCCCGTGGTAGTAGTACTGAGGCAAGTTATTGGTCGGTAGTTGGATGAGACCGGTACCTTCTGGGGGTCCTTGAGGATCAAGACCGTCCGGCCTTTGGTTAGCCATTCCGGGTGTCTCTCGTCAACTAGCAGCTGGTTCATTTGTGCTGCCAGAAGCTCATGGAGTGCAGTCAGCTTCTTCAGCCAGTAGGCGTGAACCATGTCGGGCCCTGGTGCTGTCCAAATCTTCATACTAAAGACCCTTGCTTGGATGTCTGCCACTGTGATGGTTACTGGACCCTGTTCAGGGAGGTTGCTATGGTCTGCACTCAGATCCACTAGCCACTGAGCATTGCCGTTATGGGTTGTGTCCTTCTCCCATATGCTCTTCCAGTATTTCTCCGTCTCCAGCCTTGGTAGTGCCGTATTGTTCCCTTGCCACTGAGAGTACACATTGGCTGGTTCTGTGGAGAACAGCTGGTTTATTCTCCTGCCTTCCATCTCTCTGGTGTACCTCCTCAAGCGGTTGGCCAAGGCTGTGAGTCTTTGCTTGGGAGTTTCGATGGAGTTTTTGGATGGAGGCATTTAGGCAATTAGGACTGGAGGCCTGGTAGAAGGCCTTTGTCCTAACATCTCATCCATGAGGGCAAACCAGGGCCATGTAGCAGCAGTGGGCTTCCTGCTCACTCCCTCGCCTGATCCTGGGTACTTGCAATCCTAAAGGCAGAGCAAATAAAAAGTGATAGTTGAAAGAAAAAAAAGGAACAGTATAGGTTTACATGAATAAGGCCATAACACCCATAAAACCCACTTGAATACTGCTGTACACACTTTGTTTTTGTTTTTTAAATTGTCCCATTTCTTTTGGGTGACTTTTCCTTGCAGGCAAGAATTGCCCTAACAGATAGAAAATAATAAAACATATCAATTCCTGAACAGCATCCAGAGCAAAATGTACAAACTTCGGAGTAAAAGAAAGAATAAGCACTCTCCCTTATGCCTAACAGATTAAAAACTGCATACTGTTGCTGTACCTCCAACCCACAGTGGCTGAGCTTTTAGCAGTGGTGAAAAGGTTCTCATTGTCGCGCCGGAGTTTAATGAAAGCAGTTGTCTCCTCCTTCCTCCCTAAAATATAACAGGACATTGGATTACAATCAACCATCTCACACTTCTGTTTAATTGGTTTTCTGATTGATTCAGCTGTGTGAAAATGCAGCTTTTTTCAGTGTTTTATTTGTTCGTGAGTAAATCGGTTTGATGTTTATTCAGCTGTGTGAAAACTCCAAACCAATTTACTCACGAACAAATAAAACACTGAAAAAAGCCAAACAATAACATTTTTAAGTTATCTAAGTGACTTATATATCATATATAATTGGCCGTTTTTGGCTACTTTTGATTTTACCTCTATATTTCACCTTTAAAAACTGTTTATCTTGCCTTGTTTGGTATCATTACTTTTTGTCAGCACAACCTGAAATATCTGAAATTTGAGTTATTTTTTCATTTTGGCATACTATATTAGCAGAATTGATCTAAATCCAGACAAAAAATTCAAAATCTGAGTAGAAAAAAGTTAGAATTTTTACTGTAAAACCCACAAACATTTTTAACGAATCATTTTCATAACTTAATTGTACATTTCTAAAAAAATATGCTCAAAATTTGCAAACAACAAAGTTATATGGTACTATTTACCTAAAAATGCAGCCAAGGCCTTAGGCGTTGTCATGATCCTGGGTCCTTTTGACCCAGCGTTTTGTGTTTTCTATTATTGTAATTTTGGTTCTGTTCTTCCTCGGTTAGTGTTCATTCTTTTCTACCAGTGTATCCCTGTGTTTAGTCTGCGTTTTGAGTCTGTGTCATTACGTGCATGTGTTTCCTGTTTTACTTTAAAAGTCTCTGTCTTATCGCAGTGTGTTCAGTTTACTTTTCCCCTGTCTCGTCAGGTCCGATTACTCCCAGCTGTGCCCTCCTTTTGTGTCTCATTCCCTCGTTATCCTTCTGTGTATTTAAACCTCGTGTCTGCCTCTGTTAGTTGCTGGTTCGTCTGTGTTGCTCCCCTCCGTGTTCTCGTGTTTTCTCCCTACATCTCCGTTTCTCGACCCAGGGTTTCAGGTTTGTTTGTTAGCTCTTCCCAGTTTAGGTTTTTCAGTTTTGTTCACCTGCCTTTGTTGTTTGTACCCACGCGAGTAAATAAAGACTCACCTGCACCAGAGCTGCCGCCTTTTGGGTCCTCTCTATAATCTCCACATGCCTGCCACTCCGGGCGTGACAGCATGAACCAGCCACCATGGACCCTGCGGCATTCAATCCGTCTGAGGAGCTCCAAGATGACATCACCTATAATGTGGAGATCCTCCTCGGGAAATGGCTGGAGAACCCTCCGTATGAGCTTCGCCGCGCTGTTGAAAGCCGGCTTCAACGGCTCTTTTCTGGCCTGCCATGGCTTTTGGAATCTCTTCCTCCGACCATGCAGGCTTTTCTCCGGCGCACTCCTCACCTTCTCTCAGGCACTCCTGCCTCGCTGCCCGACTCGCCGGATGTGATCTTGCCCGGCCCGTCGAAGCCATCTGCGGGGAGGAAACGCCGATCGCGCCGCCGGCGCGCCACCCCACAGCCGGACGTTCGGACTTCTAATTCGCCGGCTGTGGTGAGTGAGGACTCTTTTCAGTTTTCGGACTATTTGACTGTTCATTCTGGGGCTGTCTTCTGTGCGGCAGATGATTATGAGAACAGCTCATCGCCTGCTCAGCAGCCGCTCTCAGCTCAGTTTTCTGGTGTCACTCCACCGCTGCTTTCAGAAGACAGGCCCTGCAGGAGGAGCAAGCAGCGGCGAAAGAAGGATTATGTGGTGGAAGACACTGGGCTTACTCCACTGCAATCCTTTGCTTTGTTCTTGGGACTTCCACGTTCAGAGCTACACAAACTCCCCACCTCCTCGTCCCAGCCTCGCTCCGCCACTCCTGCCCAGCCTCCAGTAGCTCCCTTAGCCGCCCAGCCTCCAGTTGCTCACTTAGCCGCCCAGCCTCCAGTTGCTCACTTAGCTGCTCAGTCTCCAGTAGCTCACTTAGCTGCTCAGTCTCCAGTTGCTCACTTAGCTGCCCAGCCTCCAGTAGCTCACTTAGCCGCTCAGTCTCCAGTTGCTCACTTAGCTGCCCAGCCTCCAGTTGCTCACTTAGCTGCTCAGTCTCCAGTAGCTCACTTAGCTGCTCAGTCTCCAGTAGCTCACTTAGCAGCTCAGTCTCCAGTAGCTCACTTAGCAGCTCAGTCTCCAGTGCTCCCAGTTTCACCCGCAGCTCAGGCCCCAGTGCTCCCAGTTTCACCCGCAGCTCAGGCCCCAGTGCTCCCAGTTTCACCCGCAGCTCAGGCCCCAGTGCCGCCTGTAGTTCAGGCCCAGTGCCGCCTGTAGTTCAGGCCCCAGTGCCGCCTGTAGTTCAGGCCCCAGTGCCGCCTGTAGTTCAGGCCCCAGTGCCGCCTGTAATTCAGGCCCCTGTGCCGCCCGTAGTTCCAGTGTCCCCCGTAGTTCCAGTGTCCCCCGTAGCTCCAGTGTCCCCCGTAGCTCCAGTGTCCCCCGTAGCTCCGTCGCTCATTCCGTCACCAGTCTCACACACTCACTTCATGCAGGGAGAAAGTCTAAGTTCCTCCCAGGGAGATTCTTGCGCTTTAGCTGCTTCAGGCGAAGTAATGCACTCCAGGGCCTCCCCAGAAGTTAGGTTTCACCCCCCAGCTATTACTGGACCCCTGAAGATTAAGCAGCCCTCAGAGAACTCCTCCGTGTTAGCATTGCCTGGGCAAAGCCAGTGCTCAGTGCATTGCCCGCTGCCTTTATGTCGGCTAGTGGACTCTTTGCCTCGTGTCTCCGCTGGAGGGTCCGAAGGACCGCTCCGGCCTTTGCCTCGTGTCTCCGCTGGAGGGTCCGAGGGACCGCTCCGGCCTTTGCCTCGTGTCTCCGCTGGAGGGTCCGAGGGACCGCTCCGGCCTTTGCCTCGTGTCTCCGCTGGAGGGCCCGAAGGACCGCTCCGGCCTTTGCTTCCTGTCGTCGCTGGAGGGTCCGAAGGACCGCTCCAGCCTTTGCTTCCTGTCGTCGCTGGAGGGTCCAAGGGATCCGCAGCGCCTCGTCTCCGGCTTCCACGCCGCCGCCAGCCGCAGCGCCTCCGTCTCCGGCTTCCACGCCGCCGCCAGCTGCAGTGCCTCCGTCTCCGGCTTCCATGCCAGCTGCAACCTCTTCATTCACGCCAGCTGCAGCGCCACCGCCTCCGGCTTCTACGCCGCCGCCTGCAGCGCCTCCGTCTCCGGCGTCCACGCCGCCGCCAGCTGCAGCGCCTCCGTCTCCGGCTTCCACGCCGCTGCCAGCTGCAGCTTCACCATCCACGCCAGCTGCAGCGCCTCCGGCCTCATCGTCTCCGGCTTCCACGCCGTCACCTGCGGCCTCATCGTCTCCGGCTTCCACGCCGTCACCTGCGGCCTCATCGTCTCCGGCTTCCACGCCGTCACCTGCGGCCTCATCAGCCACGCCAACAGCAGCCTCCGAGTCTTCGGCGTCGCCTGGTCCAGCCTCCGAGTCTTCAGCGTCGCCTGGTCCTACCCCGTCGGGGTCTGCAGCTGACTGGACGCTTTCCAGGCCACTGGCCAGGCGACATCGCCGTCGTGGGCGGCCCCCGGACCGCCTTCGCCTGAGTCGCCGCCGTTGCCTCCCGCACGGCCGGCCCCTGAACTGTGCCCACGTCGGCGCCGCTGCCGCCCTCACGGCCGACCCCTGAACTGTCCGGGCTCCTGGGTTGTCGGCCCCGGGCCGGTCCCCTGACCTGGGTCCACGTCGCCGCCGCTGCCGTCCTCACGGCCAGCCCCCTGAACTGTCCGGGCTCCGGTGCTGTCGGCCCCTGGCCGTCCCCCGAACTGTGTCCACGTTGCCGTCCTCACGGCCGGCCCCCTGAACTGTCCGGGCTCCGGTGCTGTCGGCCCCCTGGCCGTCCCCCCGAACTGTGTCCACGTCGCCGTCCTCACAGCCGGCCCCCTGTGGTGTTCTGTTTTGGACTGTTTTCCTGTGCTCCGGTGTGTTTCCTTTTTGTCTTCTTTTGGTTTTGGGCTCATGTTGTGTTTTCTGGTGCTCCTGTTTTGTTTTGGCTTCGGGCCCTCCTTCCTGGACCCCCACCGCCCGCCCTGGTCGGGTTGTTTTCTGTTTTTGGGCGTTTCTTGGTTTTCTTGTTTTGGGCTGTCTGGGCCAGCCCTTGAGGGGGGGTACTGTCATGATCCTGGGTCCTTTTGACCCAGCGTTTTGTGTTTTCTATTATTGTAATTTTGGTTCTGTTCTTCCTCGGTTAGTGTTCATTCTTTTCTACCAGTGTATCCCTGTGTTTAGTCTGCGTTTTGAGTCTGTGTCATTACGTGCATGTGTTTCCTGTTTTACTTTAAAAGTCTCTGTCTTATTGCAGTGTGTTCAGTTTACTTTTCCCCTGTCTCGTCAGGTCCGATTACTCCCAGCTGTGCCCTCCTTTTGTGTCTCATTCCCTCGTTATCCTTCTGTGTATTTAAACCTCGTGTCTGCCTCTGTTAGTTGCTGGTTCGTCTGTGTTGCTCCCCTCCGTGTTCTCGTGTTTTCTCCCTACATCTCCGTTTCTCGACCCAGGGTTTCAGGTTTGTTTGTTAGCTCTTCCCAGTTTAGGTTTTTCAGTTTTGTTCACCTGCCTTTGTTGTTTGTACCCACGCGAGTAAATAAAGACTCACCTGCACCAGAGCTGCCGCCTTTTGGGTCCTCTCTATAATCTCCACACGCCTGCCACTCCGGGCGTGACAGGCGTTTTTATATAACCATTTAAATCTCTTTACAGAACAATCAGGTGTTCTGCATCAAATAAGAAGGCACACAAATTATTTGTGCCAGTCCAAAAATATAGTTTGTGTTCAGTAAATGGTAAATGGCCTGTACAGGGAGTGCAGAATTATTAGGCAAATGAGTATTTTGTCCACATCATCCTCTTCATGCATGTTGTCTTACTCCAAGCTGTATAGGCTCGAAAGCCTACTACCAATTAAGCATATTAGGTGATGTGCATCTCTGTAATGAGAAGGGGTGTGGTCTAATGACATCAACACCCTATATCAGGGGTGCATAATTATTAGGCAACTTCCTTTCCTTTGGCAAAATGGGTCAAAAGGACTTGACAGGCTCAGAAAAGTCAAAAATAGTGAGATATCTTGCAGAGGGATGCAGCAGTCTTAAAATTGCAAAGCTTCTGAAGCGTGATCATCGAATAATCAAGCGTTTCATTCAAAATAGTCAACAGGGTCGCAAAAAGCGTGTGGAAAAACCAAGATGCAAAATAACTGCCCATGAACTGAGAAAAGTCAAGCGTGCAGCTGCCAAGATGCCACTTGCCACCAGTTTGGCCATATTTCAGAGTTGCAACATCACTGGAGTGCCCAAAAGCACAAGGTGTGCAATACTCAGAGACATGGCCAAGGTAAGAAAGGCTGAAAGACGACCACCACTGAACAAGACACACAAGCTGAAACGTCAAGACTGGGCCAAGAAATATCTCAAGACTGATTTTTCTAAGGTTTTATGGACTGATGAAATGAGAGTGAGTCTTGATGGGCCAGATGGATGGGCCCGTGGCTGGATTGGTAAAGGGCAGAGAGCTCCAGTCCGACTCAGACGCCAGCAAGGTGGAGGTGGAGTACTGGTTTGGGCTGGTATCATCAAAGGTGAGCTTGTGGGGCCTTTTCGGGTTGAGGATGGAGTCAAGCTCAACTCCCAGTCCTACTGCCAGTTTCTGGAAGACACCTTCTTCAAGCAGTGGTACAGGAAGAAGTCTGCATCCTTCAAGAAAAACATGATTTTCATGCAGGACAATGCTCCATCACACACGTCCAAGTACTCCACAGCGTGGCTGGCAAGAAAGGGTATAAAAGAAGAAAAACTAATGACATGGCCTCCTTGTTCACCTGATCTGAACCCCATTGAGAACCTGTGGTCCATCATCAAATGTGAGATTTACAAGGAGGGAAAACAGTACACCTCTCTGAACAGTGTCTGGGAGGCTGTGGTTGCTGCTGCATGCAATGTTGATGGTGAACAGATCAAAACATTGACAGAATCCATGGATGGCAGGCTTTTGAGTGTCCTTGCAAAGAAAGGTGGCTATATTGGTCACTGATTTGTTTTTGTTTTGTTTTTGAATGTCAGAAATGTATATTTGTGATTGTGGAGATGTTATATTGGTTTCACTGGTAAAAATAAATAATTGAAATGGGTATATATTTGTTTTTTGTTAAGTTGCCTAATAATTATGCACAATAATAGTCACCTGCACACACAGATATCCCCCTAAAATAGCTCAAACTAAAAACAAACTAAAAACTACTTCCAAAAACATTCAGCTTTGATATTAATGAGTTTTTTGGGTTCATTGAGAACATGGTTGTTGTTCAATAATAAAATTATTCCTCAAAAATACAACTTGCCTAATAATTCTGCACTCCCTGTATTTGTATAGCACTTTACTAGTCCCTAAGGACCCCAAAGCACTTTACACATCCAGTCACCCACCCATTCACACACTGGTGATGGCAGCTACAGTGTAGCCAAAGCCACCCTGGGGCGCACTGACAGAGGCAAGGCTGGCGGACACTGGCGCCACCGGGCCCTCTGACCACCACCAGTAGGCAATGGGTGAAGTGTCTTGCCCAAGGACACAACGACCGAGACTGTGCAAGCCGGGGCTTGAACCGGCAACCTTCCAATTACAAGGTGAACTATGCTGATGTTAAATCTGAGCGACACAGGAAGCATTTCATCTATAAATCAGAATCTGGAGAATTTTTATGGCCCAACTCTTGAGCCACGACAGTATAAGATAGAGGAGAACAGCAAAGTCCTAAACCGTACAGGTTTGACAACAGGAGGTGTATCAGTCCTGTTTTCCATGTGGAGACAACGTTTACACTGGAATCTGCCATTGGTGGCTTTTTTGGAGGAAATGTGACATTTGGCAGTATAACTGACACACAATACAAAACAATAACTACACAACACACTAACTATAGCCTCCAAACACAATAAACGTCACTAATGTCTCACACATGAAAACTCACTGTCTCTCTTTCTTTCGCTTGCCCGCTTTCCGTCGCGGGTGTCACTCCTAAAACTTCCCCTTCTTCCTAAACAACCAAGTGCCACATGTTGCCATATCATTTTTTGATTGGCTGACATGGTAAACTTTAACACCAATAGGGAGGGGTGTTTTTTCCTTTTTCTTTTTTCACTTGCAAGCAGAAAGTGTTTGCTAGCGCTGTGTTTACTGTTCTTCCCGCTGTAAACACCACTGTTTTGTTCAGAAAAAACATTGCGTGTTTTTATCATAACTCTGGTTTCACGTGGCCCATCGACACAATTCAAAAACTGGTATACAGTTTGAAGTCCGCACTTTCGACCCAAGTTGAAGTGCAGACTCTGAGTCGCTGCATCTTGTAGCTGTGTCGTCTTAAATTGGTCATGTGATTTTGACGTGCCGTCGGGTCCATCGACCCCAGAGGGTTAACCTTAGGAGCGAAAGATAGCGCAGGGTCGGAAAACTGAAAATTAGCCAGTGTTCTCGCAGGCTCCCCGTCAGCTATCAAGCTGGTGGGTACTACGTCATCTCCAAAATATTCAGAGCACATTTGCAAATATGTGATGTCTTGATAAACTGAGTAGATATTTAAAGTTTACACAGCTACATTCTTGCCTGAAAATATGTTAAAAATTTATTTTGTGACCCAGAAAGTGTAATATTAACTAACCCTTACGTTAAAAAAGAGCGGGACTGTACTTCTAAGTTTATTTCGTAAGTTTAATGACTGTAAAAATTACTTCCATTTAACTGCCTTATTAACTTTAACATCTTTAACATCTTAACATTTGCATCATACTTCAAAAACAACTTACATGTAGGGTAGGTGTACTTGGCCACCGTTTCTACCGCCTCCGTAGCTGCCGCCATTGCTGGAAACTGGAATAGGCTGAGCCATGCTATGAATTCTGGGATATCGTGGGCCACGAAGGATACACAAAGGAAGACGCATTTGTCGGCCAGATTCCCAGGAGTCTACGAATTGGGACAGCCTTCGTCGTGTCGCTCTGACGTAACTAGTCTACAAATGCGGCCTCCAAAGGATGCGGCCTGCATTTGGGACACAGCTTCAGTGTGCATCAGTGTTTGTTTGACTTTGGGACATGAACCGGACGGAATTTTGGGCACACTGTGTTATGCTAACATAGCTGTGTCACTAGCAATCACATAGCACAGCATTATATACCAGCTAGCCCAACTTCAGTAACCCTACAAATGTCACTGCTGTGTAGTTTTCTGTTTTCATTTCAAAGTTGTATGCTTTTTTTTTGTTTCCAGGATCTCGGTCAGAACATGGTATATCATGTTTAGGTAACTAGCGAAACCAGCGAGCTAACTTCCTGCTAAATTTTTACTCTGCTAAATTTATTAAATTCTTTTTTCATAGATGCCTGGATGTTAAACTTAATTGTTAAGTTTAACAATGAAACTTTAACACATACATTGCTATCTTCCAAAGAGTGACCTTTATCCTTTAGTTGCATGTGTAGAGCTGACTCTTGTCCTGTCGAGGTGGCACTATTATGTTGTACCATGTGTTTATGAAGTGGCTGTTTAGTTTGTCCAGTGTGCACTCCTCACTGTACTGTATTTGTATTTGGGATGACCTAGTTTTTGTCTGTGTGGCTGGGATTTCCCACTTGGAGAAGACTCTCCTGAGTTTCTCTGATAAACCTGCTACATAATGATAATGTTGTTCTGTTTGTAATTCTTTTTCTCATTAGTTGCTGTCAGACCTTGTTTACTGTGCATCTGTGCCGATTTGATGAAAGCCCAATTGGAATAACTGCATGTTTTAAGAGCTTTCTTTACACATGTATAGAAACATACGTTTTTTTCACCATAGCAAAGATGCTGGGAGTGCAAAATTTGAAGTATCACTTACACTTGTATGGAGGAATAAAAAAATCACCGTATAGAGAAGAGCCCAAACTATCACTTAATAATAGTTAAATTAATGTTGAAATAAGTAGTTTTGCTACATTTCACTTATTTTTCTCCAGTGTAGGTGTAGTCAAAGCTCTAGCCTTAAAAGATATTCAAACATAGCATGCCCAACATACGCTACGCCAAACTTGACAGCCGTTTATTATACTGATGACATTTTTTTCAAATGGAAGTCTCCCAATGCAGGTATAGAAGACAAAGCTTTCACAGTGGAAATAAATTTAACATGAACCTCAAACTGAGGTTTATTCTAATAATAGCCCACTTTTTTTTTTCCATTTTTTGGTTTTCCTGTTTCTTGTCTCCTGCTTCACATCTCAAGCTTCAACATCATTTGTCGACCATATCCACCTTCTGCACATATGATATCTCAGCCTTGCCGCTCTACTTGTCACTCAGGTTTGGTGTCCTCAGAACTGATTACTGTCTAGAACACAGATAATCTATTTTTACCCACCTGTATGTATGACTCAGTGGGTTGTTGAACTGAAACTGAAGACCTGTATGTTTGAAAAAATAACCAAGATGGCAAGCTCAGTTATTCTGAAAATCTTTTGTCTTGCATTGACATGTACAAGTATTTACAGATGCACACTGAATTTCACATGTGATTACATGTAAACACAATAAAAGAAAAGGAGATGATGTGAACCACTGTAAAAACAATAGGTCTGTGGAACACTAGATATTGCCCATCCAGATTACGTGATTCTGTCCAGACTCAGTTTGTAAAGGAGAACCAAATGTAGATTAGGACTCAAAGTACCAAGTAAATGTGACCTTTATGATAAAGCTGATAGCTTCAGGCCACAATGGTAACAAAGAAACGAGAATTACAGATGACTGATCTAGGAACAAAAAGACTTCCCTGGGGCATCATAAATGTTTCCATGTAGTCTCTATTGAGATTGTTTGCACACGTTTGTGTGTATCTCATCGTTGGATGCATATTTCATTATAAATATAAACACACACACATACATGGGCAAAAAAGTATTTAGTCAGCCATCAATTATGCAAGTATCTTAGCTGTTCCTAGGACTGCGCTCTTCTGGTCAGAGATCTCCAGTGTTGTTCCTGGGATCTGCTGGAGCCACTTCATGCATTTATTACTTCTACGCTGGACTACTGTAATTCATTATTATCAGGATGTCCTAAAATCTTCCTGAAAAGTCTTCAGTTAATCCAAAATGCTGCAGAGAGGGTGCTGATAGGGACTAGAAAGAGAGAGCATATTTCTCCTATATTGGCTTCCCTTCACTGGCTTCCTGTTAAATCCAGAATTGAATCAAAATCCTGCTCCTCACATACAAGGTCTTGAACAATCAGGCCCCATCTTAATAGTCTTTTAAACCATATATACCATTAAACCATTTATACACCTCTCCGCATTGAATCATTACTTATTGTTAATCTCTGGCTCTCATCATGAGCTACCATTCTCTCCCAGGTATAGGGATGGGTATCGTTTAGGTTTTATCCGATACCGGTGAAACGGTGCCGGTGCTTAAACGGTGCTCAAACCGGTGCTTAAAGAATGGAGAACACAAAATTGGTCCAAAAACCTCTCATGTTCAGCTGTTTTTTTTGTAAAAAGATAACAATGTTAGCCTTTTCTGCAGCTATAGGGCATATATGGTCTCACTCTTGGCTGGAAGCAGTGCTTAAACAATGGAAAAAACACAAATTTTGTCCAAAAACCTCTCATGTTTAACTGTTTTCCACTTTTTCTTTGGTCATTTTAGCCTTTTTGGCCAGGGTGAAGGGAGTATCTGCCATCAAACAAGAAGACAGCCGCATGTAACTACGACGGTGTTTGCTAGTTCACCTTACATGCATTAATGTAATAATGTGGTTAGCGTACTCAACGTTAATTACACACGAACAACATGAAGCTACTCACGCAGAGAAGAACGGCTGCTGCTGCCATCATCATCCGTCATCATTTCTGCTACACTGACAGGGCTAGGGGCCAGGACTCTACTCTTCGGGTTTTTGGGGGATGTTGCTAACTCCGGGTCCGATAACAGGCACCACACCCGCAGTAGATGTGCACGGTGTGAGGTCTCGCAGCAAGCTATCAAACACGGCGCATTTCTCGGCTTTAAAAAAAAAAACGCTATGCGTCGCCAGGTGTTTCATCAGATTTGAGGTCACATATCACAGTATCAGCTTAAAGCACTTGTTGCAGGCTGCTGAGTTTGCATCTTTTGCTGTGAAGTACAGCCAGACTTTTGATCGCTTGGCCTTGGGCATTTTTAATCTGTAGCTCTGCTCTAAAAGAACGTACGTACCTGGCCCTGCCTACTATCCTCGGAAACGTAAAATGATTGGCTAGAATTGGCTCAGGAAAAAAAAAAGCACCGAAATGTGCGCTGCTTTTCGGTCTGGTTACTACCGTTTATGTCAGAACCGGTCCCATCATGGCACCGGACACCGGTACCCATCCCTACCCAGGTACCATCCCTCCCTTAGGAACCTCTCCTCACTCTCAAATCAGCAATTTCTTCCCACTGCCCTCCATTAATAAACTCTCCTTCATGCATTGCTTTGGAATAACTCATTTCTCCTTCTTCTACAGTGGTCCCCACTCCTGTGAAGCTTTCTCCCTGCCATTGTGGTGACCATAGTCACCCCTGTGTTACATCAACTTTTGTTTAATACAAAGAAACTGTTTTTGAGTCCTCTTTTGCACATTGGCCTTGTGGCCCTGACATTCACATCATGGATATACACTGTACAGTCTTGAACTCTTTAAAGTTAAAAATAAAAGTGTAATTAAAAGGATTCATTTGCTGGGGTACATTTCAAATCTATTTAGCTTCCAAAATAGTTCATTGTTTAACATTAATTTATTTTTGTATTTCCTAGGGCTGATATTCCTTTAGGAGGTGTGAATAACAACCACCCTGACTGTACTGCCTTGTACTTTTGAGAAAACCTGAACTTATTACCCCTATTATTGGGGTATCAACTTCAACCCCATTAACTAATAATGGGGTAACAAGTTACCCCATTATTAGTTACAAGATACTTTTAATCCTTGCATAACAAGTGCTTTTGACTCTTTTCTCCTCTTTCTATTGATATCTGTGGAGTAACTAAGAGAATAGCATTACCAAGAGAGGGAACCTTTAGGCTCAGATTTCACAGCAGTGTCAGAGCAGCATCTGGTGTAACCTCAGTACATCACATCATTATTATTATTATTATTATTATTATTATTATTATTATCATTATGTATTTATCTTTAGTACATGTTTTGAATTTCCTACAGTGTTCTTCTGTTCTCGCTCTTCTGAGTGAATGCTGGAGAAAACAAAGCAGCAGTTATTACTAATTTTTTTTCATTATTATTATTATTATCATCAATGTGTTGGTGGTGTTCATCATATCACATACATAAATGCCAGTGCCAAGTGGAGCTTTTTTGAAAACATGTATGTTCTCAAAACAACTTTTGTTGTTTAGCTGATATTACATATTTGATATTTTTCATTTATTTATTCTTAAGCCCAAACAAAGTTCATATCATGTACAGAGAACAAGGAAAAAGAACAAAACTGTTTGCATGGAATAAAAATGTGCACACAGATAAAAAAGGGGAACTGGATGATAATGGGCTGTGAATCAGTTTTAGAGTGTGGTAAATGGGCTGCTTCTAATAAAGAACTATTCTACTGTAAGCAAGCATTCAAAGTGCTTTTATACAACTTTCCTGGTCCACCCAAGCACTTTTTTTCTGTGCTTTTCCTATGTTATGCTTTCTATCTGACATTCACAGTGTGATGGATGCATCGGGTTAGTGTCTTGCCTAAGGATATTTGGCATGCAAACTGGAGCAGGAAGGGATCAAACCACCGGCCCTTCAATTATCAGGTGATCTGCTCTACCACCTGAGCTAAAGCAACCCCAGCCTTAACATAGGCATTATAATGAGTTGAAATTGTCATGGCTACTATGAACTTATTCTTTGCATGGCTTTCAATTTCACACTTGAACTCTGCAAATTTAAAAAAAAAAATCTTTCTGCTTTTGAAAAGCAGAAAGACACGCTAGAGAGATTACATCTCTCGGATGGCCTGTAGTGGTGTGCGATACTGCATATTTTGGTATCGATCCGATACCAAGTAAATTCGGGCCAGTATCGCCGATACCAATACCGATATGATACTTTTCAATAAATAAGGTGGATGCCTCTTTGAATTGCTAAATCGCAATTAATTTTCATGACCTTAAGTGTTTTTTGTGATGTTTCCTTTAGTATTATTAATTAGTTAAAACCCAGGACATAATTAGGAGAAATAATTTATTTATAATTAAATAAAAAATGTTTTATTATTGTGGCAGGTCGTGGTCTGCAATGCCGCTGCAGGTGAGATGGACTCACCTTCACTGCATCTACAATGATGCCTCGCCGGCTTAAAACCTGTGCGCTGCTTGTGCTGTTGTTGTTTTTGGTGTTGATGTGTACAGCTGGCAGCAGGAGGGCTGCAGCCGTTGCATGTAGGCTACTGTTACAGCAACCGTGTGATCACTGTAAGGGTGGACAGCGCGCAGCTCGGGGCGAGACGGAGGCTGGCGCGCCAGCGGGACCTACCAAGCTGGAGACGGAGGTCGAGGTGCGTGGGGGTCCTGCCACGCCTGAAGGCGGCATGCTGTCCGCTTCGGCACGCAGGCTGCCCAGCTGCCTGTGAGCCCCGGCTCACTTCCACGCCTGCTTCGCCACCGCTGCTTGCCATATGGGTGGCCATCAGGCTAGCTCCGGGGCTTCCGCTGGAGGCGCGGGCGACGGCCAGAGTGGACACTTCCCCATCGCTGGGCTGGGGCATGGGGCGCCGATGGTCCGGGCCGATTCCCTCGCCTGCTCGCAGGGTGAGGTGAAGCGGGCGAGGGGGGTATGTGGCAGGGCGTGTTCTGCGATGCCGCTGCAGGTTTGGTGGTGGTGATGTGTACGGGCTGCCAGCGGGAGAGCTGCAGCCGTTAAATGTACTGTTACAGCAACCGTGTGATTATTGTAAGAATAAATGATGCTGCGAAGCATGAAAATGCCATCGGGTCTGCCGTGGTGGCGATCTTTTTGTTTTTGTTTTAATCTCAAGTGTCAACCAGTAAACAAATTAAAACAAATACTGTTGATAAACTATAATACAAAAAATCACAATTAAAATTCTCAACAACAAAAACAAAAAAATATATATAATTAATATGTAAACAACTTAACAACCCCCAACGTGTCTAAGTGCAACACCGAAACATAAAAGTGGGGGAGAGGGAGCAAAGTGCTCTCCGCTGACACAGGAGCGGTGAGTCCAGCGACCTGGTTGTTTCGTTTTTGCCAAAAGCACAGCATAGCAAACAAGCAGAACTCAAAGTAAAGAATTGATCTCACCATGCTAGTATCGATCCAATACTGATGCCGACTTAGGATCGATACTATTGATATTTGGATCGAACTGACCACCACTAATGGCCTGGGAGCATCTTGGTGTTGGAAGTCCTACTTGATTAGACAGCATTAGTACTGCATGCATGTCAAACAACATGTGCAAGGGTGGTCCTAGCCTGTTTGGTGCCTGGGCAAACACTCCCTCCTATGATGAGGCTTCATTCCAGCTATGTAAAATGTGACCTTTATTTCTTCTGTCTCCTTCTTTTCTACTTGAAGAGGCAGAGAAAGTTTCGAGGAAATGATGTTAAGGAGCATGCCCACTTCAGGGCAGATCAAAGCTGACCCTAGTTGATATTTATGTAATACAGTTCTCCTTCATGTAATCCTTGCACCTTTTTACGAGCAGTATTTTTTTTTCTTCTGTGTAGCTTCAAATATGGTCAGGTCTCTCTTGGAAATGAGATTTTTAATCTCAATGAGATTTTTTTTACCTGGATAAATAAAGGACTAATAATAAATAAATAAACAAATAAATAAATAATGCCATAAACATGTCGAGCTCTTCCCCAGACTCTTTCTTTTCCTTTTCTTTTTTTTTTGAAATGTTGCTCCTTTAGAGTTCAAACTGAACAGCGAGAGCTTTTGGCTCAAATGTATAAATTTTGATGTTGTTGTTTGATCCACCATTTACAAGGTTTACACACACAGTGGTAAATACACTCACCTAACAGGCTAAAGATCCCTGGTTCCATCCTACACTCAAAAAAGTCAGCTAAGGCAGTTGTTTGATTAATTCAATAGACATTTGTCTATTTAACATGAACATATTGAGTTTATGTTTTTAAATCATTATCAGTTGTTGGTTTAACATAAAATAACAAAACGTTTAATGAACTAGATTTGCATTTTCAGTTCAATTAAATGTAATTATTTTAAATCAACAACTCTAAAACCGATGCCTAGTGCGCATGCTCAAACTTCCCAGAAGTGAAGAGGCGGGAACGCGGAGAAAGTTATATGTGTTCAGTGAACTGCCGATTCCCTCTGCGGAATCTTCCACAATACAGGTAAGTAATAAATAACTGAAAATATCTTAGTCAAACGAAGTGGTTCCCTCGGTTAATTGTTTAACAATGTTTTTAATTCCAAATGTAAGTTGCCATTAGCAGTGTTGGGTGTAATGCAACACATGTTTACGCGTTACTGTAATTAAATTACTTTTCCACTGAAAAAGTAGAGTAACTAAATACTGTTCATTTTTAGGTATTTTAATTACAGTTACTTACAATGTACTTGCGTTACATTGTAAAATAATTAAACTCGCTGAATATCATTATTTAATTTCAATAATTTATCTTCTAAATGTAGACATAAACTCTGCCGCTTTAACATCGCTGTAGTGCAGCTGCACGTCATTTCACGCCAGTTTGCTGCATAGTCGTATTCTAAAGCGGAAGATGTCGGACTCGGCTGAAGAGAGTGGCTGTTTTCTGAAATGGACATATTCCCGTCTCTTCACTTTTCTGAAACAAGCAGACAAGAACATTACAGTAATATGTAAAAACTATCAGCCACTGTTGATAGCATGAGTAATCTACTGAAGCACCTGACACGAGAGCATAGACGAACACTTCTGAGTGATCCTTGTTCATTATCCATGGATAACATGGGGAACACATGGATCCTGCTAAGCAGGGAAACCTTGATTTTACTTCAGCAGCACAGAAAGCATCTGAAGGTGAGCTTAAAAAAATGATTGCAGGCTACATTGTAGAAGAGATGCTACCGCTGCGTACTGTAGAGCAACCCCCGGGCCACAGACCGGTACCGGTCCGTGAGTCGTTTGGTACCGGGCCGCGAGAGTTGAGGCTCGGGTGTGAAATGTATGGTTTTCAGGGTTTTTATTGGTTTTTAGCATTATTTTGTTATCGTTTTTATCGTTAACTCGGTTTTCCTGGGTCTTTTCATGTGTGTTATGAATAAATCTTCTTTTTTTTGGTACCGGTACTAGTTTTATTTTGTTGTATTTATCCGCGACACCTTAAAGGCCGGTCCGTGAAAATATTGTCGGGCATAAACCGGTCCCTGGCGCAAAAAAGGTTGGGGACCGCTGCTGTAGAGTCTCCGTCTTTAAAAAATAAATAAATTATTATTTAAAGAGTTTAATTTCTATTGTTTGTCCACTCAAGGTTTATAGGGATTTTAAGAAGTATTTAGTTAAATTACTTATTGAGTAATTAAGTTACTTTTCAGACACAGTAATTAGATAAGTATTTTAAATACACTATTGATTAAGTAATTAGTAATTAATTACTTTTTTAAAGTAACTTACCCAACACTGGTCATTAGACAACGGGAGCGGAGCAAATACAGTGAAAATCGGGTATTAGATGGTGCCAATCGGTACCGTCTAATACCTGATTTCTAATCCACTCCGGCTATATTTATGTCATTATTAGCATTTCCCCTTCATTGCTTTTCATTTTTTCTTGTTACCCGTTTTCGCAGTTACTCTTATAGTGCTTTTAGTGGTTATTGATATGTTTAGTTCAATATTTAACACGTTTGTAATTCACTTTCAAAGTAAATGAAGTTAGCTAAAGCTAGTATGGTTGTCTCATTGAACTTTTACCTAGCTCTGTTAGGATTCACTTTGGTTTTAAATGACGGTTATTGTAAGACATGGTCTTTCTTCACTTTTTTTATTATCATTTGCATTTCTTCTTTCTTTCTTTCTCTCTCCTTTTTTTAAGCATTCGGCCTCTCACGGTAAGGCAAGTTAAACTAGCGTGCGCGAGCTGCTAAATATTAGCTGTTTCCAAATTCAGGGGCTGCATCCTTCGAATTGACTTGAACGCTAGTGCATTGAAAAAATAGCATGAACACGAGGTCAGAGGAAAAGGCAATGGCGGATAGTTATGAAAATCGCCTGTCGGACCTTTACCACAACTACCAGCATCTTTATTGCATAGTGTGAAACACTGCTATTACATTTGGCAACAGATTGGATATTTATCTGTGAATTTTATATTGCAAGAGGTATTTATATGTATTTGTATTTTTTTAATACATTTGCAACAAAATAAAAAAAAAATCCACTGTGCAATTTTTATAAAATAATTTTGTCTGTTTTCTTTACCATAGTAACACCACAAAGAAAGCTGCCCCCTTTTTCTGATTGTTTGTGCCTCCTCTTTAATACATGGTAAGTTTTTATCATCATACATTTTTTATGATAGTTTTATGATTTAATCAAAGTGAAAAAAAAGGTGCCAATAAAACCATCCTTAAAACTGCTTCTCTTTTTTTTCTTTCAGTGACTTGTATGTGGCAGTGCAAGCGTTGTTCCATCAGGGAGAGTAGTAGGTACAAATTATTGAAACACTGTAGATTACATCACCATTATGGACCCAGCCAGCGTTATCTTTGTATATGTAAATTGTCCATGCACATTTAAGACTTGGTGTGGACTAAAAACACATGTTTACAGATGTCACTCTTCTCATTTTAAACAGACAGCTGTCAGTTCAGTCACTTTTAGGTGCGAGTTGTGTGACTGCAGTGACCTTACCACAGAGAGAGATTATTTTGGACATATTGGATCACATTTACAAAATAGTGAGACAGTAATTTTTTTTTATTTTCAGGCTGCTCTTTCAAGACAAATATCTTTGGTACATTTTATACACACAAAAAGACGAAGCATCATTCAGATTCACTTAAAGATTTCAAGGTAGGTTTAGTGGTGTGTTTTGACCCAGCATACCATTCTGATGACCCTGAAGGTGTAGGTGTAGGTGCTAGTTGCTCTGATTTCTTAGATCCTGCAGTTGGAACTGAGTTGGTGTCACATCCTAATTGTTTTTTTCCACACTAGATATATTTCTACTAATGAAATTAGTTTGCTAACAGCAACAGGGATGAGTCAGTGAGTCCGTTGGGCTTGTGAATCATGATTCACAAGTCAGTAGAGTGATTCTCGAGTATTAAACGATTCGTTCATGATTCGCACATCACTACTCTATACTTTACGAGAACGGATGACAACAGGGCAACTTGCAATACTTGCAAAGTAGATATTTCATTTAAGGGAGGAAACACTACAAATATGCAAAAGCATTTGCTCACAAAACACACAATAACCTTAAATGAATGTCGTGTTTTTAATTCTGCTCCGGACTCGTCAATCTCAACCCAGCAGTCTACCGGTAGCGTCTCCTTTCAGGCCAGGATAGACGAATGTCACCGAGCAGTGATTAAGTTTGTGGCCAAAGGCTTGCACTTATTTGCCACAGCAGATGCCCCCGATTTTTGGTAAGTGAATGTGTTTAATTGTGGGCAGGGACATTACTGGATATTCTTGTGTAATTGCTACAGGAAAATTTATGTTATACTTTGTTATTGCTTGTTCAAAGAGAAGATATAAAACAAAGTTCTAAGCTAATCGACCTTAGTGTTCTCCTTTTTTAAAAAGAATTGATAAGAGAATCGATAAAGAATCGAATCGTTAAACAGAATCGAAAATGGAATCGTGAAAATCTTATCAATACCCATCAATACAGGTCAATGAGACAGAGTCAGAGGTGAAGTGTTGCACTCTGTCAGGACTCACTGTGAGAGACGCTGCTGAATGAACATCTGAAAACAACATGCAGTGAAGAGACAAAGCTCACAGATGTTAGGATTCAAAATATCACAGTGAAAATTGTTTGTTTGAAGCTTTTTTTTCTGAAGATCAGTGATAATATTTCAGTACAATACAGTGTTTGTTTGGTCAAACTATGATCTTTATCATGAAAACTTTATCACCTATATTAAATTCAATGGTCCAGAATTAAAAACAAATAAGAAAACCTACATAAAATAAAAATTAAACATAAAAATGAAAGAATATAAACATTTTTTTCTGTTAGAAGGAAGTTGTACCAATCTCTCCACAGTATTGGTGCCAAATCTTTTTCTTGTTAAACCCACAATAACTGCAAATAAATCTATGAATAAGATTTGTTATTACAGCTTTAAATGTAGTGACTCCTGCAGCTGGAAACAAATCACCGCCACTGAACCATCTGGGTCTCTCAGTAATAATCTCACGGCAACATTAGAAGCTACTTGAAGTTTCTATAAACTTGCTTTCCTACAGTTTGTCCACAGTGTGCATGTTTGTTGCTGCACAAGCAAATATCTTCATCATCTGTCATGTAATAAGATGTCTGACATACGTTACCTTACAGACCATTCTAACATCAGCAAATCTTACATGTTTGTTCTCTTTGCTTCTACAAATCATGACAACACACTCACAACACTCTACATCAAAAGCAGAATATGTGTGAAGGAGCTGCTGGAGCACTACAACGACTAAACACCGCAAGGTCATCTGTGCGTACAGTGTGGTTCAGAGGAATCCTGCCACTCATGCAGCCAGTTTTACAGGCTTTCAATAAGTCATAAATATGAAGATTAAAATGAGCCGAGGAGAAGAATCCTCCTTGTCTAACTCCATTGCTCACCCTAAACAGGACTGAAATGCTGTCATCCCATTTTACTTCAAACTCTGGATGGCACACCAGCAAGTCAGGACTCTCATGATCTGATCCCCTCTTTGTCTCAGACTAACAAATAGCTTTCTGCTATTTACACCATGCAAGCATTGGAACCATCAGTGAAACATATAAAAACCGATCTTTTTTAAATGTAGCGGAATTTTCCCCTCTAAATTTTTTTATTCCCTTTGATATGAACACAAATTATGTTTAAACTTAAATACTGGCTAGTTAACTCTCATGGCCCTGTGACCCAATATTTTGTGTTTGCCAGTAACTGTTTTGTGGAATGAGGTTTAAGACAATCAGTTATTTCTTGAGTGCATTATTTGCTCATGCTTTTGAGTTTGCCTGGTTCCAAATTTAATTTAAGCAGGTTCTCTTTTGTGTCTAGAATCTCTTTGGCACTCGCTCTCTGTTTGTTTAGTTTTGGATTTTATTTTGACAATCCCTGTCTCATGTGCATTTTGCACAGATTGCTCCCCCAGCATTGCTAGCTGCCTCGCTGGGAGCTAACAAGTTTCCAGGAGGGTTTCAGCAGCAATCTCACTTAATGTTGCCCATTGCTGGCCTGAGTTTGGCGCATTCTACGGACCCGATGCCGAGAACAAAATGAGTCATCAGTGAACGGGTTACTCTGCCATCCAGATGATGTCCTGGTATTTATCCTGATTCGTTTGGCTGTATGTGAAACCATACAGCCACGCACTGTCGTGTGGGAAAAGGTATGGTTTCTGTTTTCTTTTCTGTTGTGAACTTGAGACTTGATTTTTTTTTTTTTGTCCTTTATTTATCCAGGCAAAAATCTCATTTCCAAGAGAGACCTGGTATCTGGCACCTGGCTAACTCCTGATGCTGTACCTCCAGTCAGCTTAAGAGACTGGGACCCCACAGTCATCTCCTGCTCACTACAGTTACACCTTCAAAGAAGAGACTATATGTTTTCATATCAAAAGGACATTTTGTTGGGACTGACTAGTAGAAACTGGGAATATCTCCTTGGGAACATTGTAAATCGCGTTATGTTTGTGATATAGTGTTAATCATTCTAGACAGGGAGAGTGAATTGACATAATCTGGAGACCACTGGGCTTTAAAAGAGGGTTTCCTACAGTTCTATCCTCATTCTGGCCATCCAAACAAATTAAAGTTTCATGTTCTTTAAAGGTGACTGTTTGTTGCTTATGTTGTTATTGTCTGATGGTACTGTGCAATCCAGGTAGCCGTCGTTTCTCAAGCTTGAATTCTGGAGCTCCTCTTCTTTGCCTGGAGCAGTCAGACAGGTGAAAACATCCTTAGAGTTGTAAGTACCAGGGTCAATTGCACTAGCAGATCGTTACATGGAGAAACCTTTTAAACTGAAGCGCGCTCATGAACACAGGTGCTCCCATACACAAACTATCTTCCTTGGCTGCTACCATAAAGCATATTGTGCACTGTCGGTCCTGCATGCTGCTGAATATCATTCAATATTTAGTATTTACTGTTGCACATATCTAGCTTGTTGTCTCTATATTGTGTTGTTCTCTTGTTGTTTGTTTTCTCTTTTCTTCTTTTAACAGGTGATCCCCCTTCCCCTCTGTTTTCTTTCTCCCCTTCTTTTTTTCTCTTCTCCCTTTCAGTATAATTCTCTGTCCAAGTTGTAATAGCTTAAAATAAAATAAAGTAAATCAGCTGGGCATCTTTCCTGGCTTTCAGACAACAATTCTGATTGCTAAATTACCAAAATGGACGGGCGAAAAAACCAGAAGAACTGATAATTGTGAATTAATAGTTGGGACAGTGATAACTGTTATAACTGTGAGCTGAATGTAAAGTGAGCTGTAACTAGAGTGCAGATTAAAAATAGTTTGATGAGTTTAATAAAAGCATTAATTTGGGGTTGTTGAGAGAGCACAAATCAGACATTTTGACTTTAAAGCAAATCGGTAAAACTGGAAGCCAAAGGATGGAAAACATGCAAAAAATCCATTACCAAGCAGAATTGTTGATGTGAAAACCAAATGTTCATAAGTCAAAAGTTCTTAAGTCACAAATACAATTGCATACATTTCGTAAATGAACTTGTTTTATATACAACAACATACGGAGCCCCGCAGGGGACATGGGAGAAAAAAAAAATTAAGACAGACTTTTGCGAGATCTCGCAAAAGTTTTGCGAGATCCCGAGTTAGTTTTGCAAGATCTCGCAAAAGTTCATCGTAATTTTTTTTTTCTCCCATGTCCCCTGCGGGGCTCCGTAACAACATGAATACATTCTAAACTTGTTATTTTTTACGTATCACTACTTCACAGAGTCCCAGCTGTAGATGTTCTGTGGTGACGAAAAAGGGGTTTATATTTATGTTGGAGGGAATGAAGAATCCAGCTCTGAGCTCAGGTGACTGAGGAAATGCTGGGTGCATACATGAGAAGCTGGTGGATATCAGCTTTAAGGATGTGTGTTGGGTCACTGGCTGCCCCTCGTGCCTGTCCCACCTGTGACTTCCTGTCGGAGAACAATAAAGTTTATTGTAAAAGCATCGTCTGCCCTTGATATAATGCAAAGTTCTGTTTTGTGTGATTGAGTCTTTACAGAGAGTGTAAAGTTACCTGTATCCTTACAGGCTTTGTTTAGAAGGTGCAGACACACTCTGTGTGGAGGAGAAAATCATCTGGTTTTGACTTGTATACATCTGGTCTCAGACATAAACACATCTTATCATTTGTAATGTGTTTTGTGTTGTGAAGATTTTTTGTGCAAAACATGTGAAGCTGAAACACTTCTCTATCTTCTTCTGTATCAGTGAAAACTTATTAATACCTCTTCCCTTTTTTTGGTGTTCATTACCTTCACCCTGGATACTTGAAGCTATGGTGTGTTTTGTACTGCGATGCTGTTACTCTACTAAATAAAACTGACTGTCAGACAGAGATGAGCTCATGCTTTGTTCAGTTTAATCAGAAATGCTCAGATGTTTATTATTGAAGGATGTAATTAAAGTGAAATACAGTTTATTATCGTCTTGCCTTTGGTCCAAACTAACATATGGTTTTTAGTGGAGTGGCACTCTGAGATCACTACAATGTGTTGTCAGATATATCTGACAATATCAGTTATTCAAACAGTGATACTAATAGTGCCTGAAATAGATTACTTTAGCTTGTAAATACAGTAAATATCTAGCTTGCAAAGAATGATGAATCTATTTTTTTATTTTTCATTTGTTTGGTGTTAAACTGTTTTTTGCTATCTCACTAAATACACTATATGCAGTGATTGAATTAAGAAGCAAAGAATGAAATAATAGATTTACATCTCCATGTTTTCATACATGAGAAAGGCCAGGCCTGGCAAAAACCAACAATAGGGTGTGTTTTTGCAATTCACGTTAAACAAATATACCTCAGGTATATAAAAGGTGTAAGAAAACTTTCCAGATGATGGAAAGAACATTACTTCAGAGTAATAGCTTTTTAATTTTAATTAGGGATGCACCGATACCGATACTGGTATCGGGTATCGGGGCCGATACTGTAAAATGTGTGCATAAGATAAGATAAGATAAGATAACCTTTATTAGTCCCACACGTGGGAAATTTGTTTTGTCACAGCAGGAAGTGGACAGTGCAAAAGTTATGAAGGACAATTAGAATAAAAAAATAAATAAATAAATAAATAAATAAAAAAGAATAAATACAGTACACAACTGTACAGAATAGAATAAAAATAGAATAATATATACAGTAGAATAAATAGAGTAAAATATACAATAGGATAAAAATAGAATACAAATGTTATATACAACAGAGTGAAAAATACAACGGTTGCCAGAAAGATTATTGCACATTGTGTTATTGCACATTTGTGGATGTGTGTGATTGATCAGTTAAATGCTTTATTGTGGAGTCTGACAGCAGTGGGGAGGAAAGACCTGCGAAATCTCTCCGTCCCACACCGTGGGTGCCGCAGTCTCCCACTGAAGGAGCTGCTCAGTGCTGTCACAGTCTCATGCATAGGGTGGGAGATGTTGTCCAACAGGGATGACAGCTTAGCCACCATTCTCCTGTCACTCACCACCTCCACTGGGTCCAGAGGGCATCCTAGAACAGAGCTGGCCCTTCGGATCAGCCTGTTCAGTCTCTTCCTGTCCCCAGCAGAGATGCTGCCTCCCCAGCAGACCACACCATAAAAGATGGCTGAGGCCACCACAGAGTCATAGAAGGTCTTCAGGAGTGGGCCCTCCACTCCAAACGACCTGAGTCTCCGCAGCAGGTACAGCCTGCTCTGCCCTTTCCTGTAGAGGGCGTCTGAGTTATGAGTCCAGTCCAGTTTGTTGTTCAGATGAACACCAAGGTACCTGTAGCTGTCCACAGTCACAATGTCCATACCTTGGATGTTCAGTGGTTGCAGTGGAGGATGTTTGTGCCTGCGGAAGTCTACCACCAGCTCCTTGGTTTTACTGGCATTGATCTGGAGGTAGTTCAGCTGGCACCAGTCCACAAAGTCCTGAGTCAGTCCTCTGTACTCCTTGTCATCCCCATCAATGATGAGGCCGACTATTGCAGAGTCATCAGAGAACTTCTGCAGGAAGCACTGGGTGGAGTTGTGGGAGAAGTCTGCAGTGTAGATGGTGAAGAGGAACGGAGCCAGAACCGTTCCCTGTGGGGCCCCCGTACTGCAGACGACCCTGTCCGACACACAGCCCTGAGTCCTCACATACTGCGGTCGGTCGGTGAGGTAGTCCAAAATCCAGGTAGTGAGGTGATGGTCCACTCCTGAGTTCTCCAGCTTGTCCTTCAGAACCGACGGAAGAATGGTGTTAAAGGCACTGGAGAAATCAAAGAACATGATTCTCACAGTGCTCCCAGCGGTCTCCAGGTGAGCGAGGGAACGGTGCATGAGGTGAATGACGGCATCATCCGCTCCAATGCCAGGCTGGTAGGCAAACTGAAGTGGGTCCAGTGATGAGCTCACAAGGCGCCGAAGCTGAGCCAGGACCAGCCGCTCCAGGGTCTTCATCAGGTGGGATGTCAGAGCCACCGGCCTGTAGCTGTTGAGGTCCTTGGGGCGTGAAGTCTTTGGCACTGGAACAACACAGGAGGTTTTCCAGAGCTGTGGGACTCTTCCCAGCCTCAGGCTCAGGTTGAAGAGGTGCTCCATCACACCACACAGTTGGTCCGCGCAGGACCTGACGACCCTCGAGCTGATGCCATCTGGACCCGCTGCCTTCTTGCCATTAATCCTCCTCAGTTCCCTCCTAACCTGGGTGGATGAGAGAGACAGGCTGGAGCCTTGTGTTGGTTGTGTATTGGATGCTGTTGATGGGGGTGGGGAGGAGTGAGCAGGGTGAATAGAGGAGGTGTGAAGTGTCTGAGGTGTCAGAGGTGGAACAGCAGCAGTGGGGGAGGGTGAGTCTGCAGCCGATGTTGGAGACTGCCTCATGGCTGAATCAAATCTGTTGAAGAAATGATTCAGTTCATTTGCCCACCTCACATCCCTCCCAGGCAGAGAGTTCTGATGTTTGTGGCCTGAGATGGTTCTGAGGCCTCTCCAGACTTCACCGACGTTATTATGCTGAAGCTGGTTCTCCATCTTCTGCCTGTAGCTGTCCTTCCCATTCCTTATCAGTCCCCTCAGCTCTCTCTGCACCTTTTTCAACTCCTCTTTGTCTTTGGATTTGAAGGCCCTCCTCTTCTGCTTGAGGACGGCTTTAATTTCTGGGGTAATCCAAGGTTTGTTATTGGAGAAACACCGTACAGTCCTGGTAGGTACGGTGTTATCCACACAGAAATTAATATAGTCCGTAATGCATGTAGTAAGGCTGTCGATGTCCTCTCCGTGGTCGTCACAGATCACCTCCCACACAGTCGACTCAAAACAATCCTTAAGAGCCTCCTCGCTCTCCTGCGACCATCTCTGCACTGTGCGGGTGACTGGTGGCTCCCTGCGCACTAAGGGCTCATACACAGGGACAAGGTGCACCAGGTTGTGATCAGATCTGCCCAGAAGGAGAGGTGATGAACTGTATGCCTCTTCAGCATTGGCATACAGTAAGTCCAGTGTTTTATTGTGTCTGGTTGGGCAGGTCACATACTGGGTGAAGGTGGGCAGTGTGGAGTCCAGTGAGGCATGATTGAAGTCCCCTGATATTATGAGGAGGGCTCTCGGAGATTGTGTTTGCAGTCTGCTGACCACTGAGTGGAGAGTGTCACAGGCTGCATCCGCGTTGGCCGAGGGGGGGACGTACGCTGTTATCGCGATAACATGCGAGAATTCCCGGGGCAGGTAGTATGGACGCATGCTAACAGCTAACAGCTCAACGAGTACGAGAGGATACTCGTACTCGTAAAAGTTAACCGATACCATGAACCGATACTAATGTAGCCCGTAAAAGTTAACCGATACCATGAACCGATACTAATGTAGCCCGGATGGGAATTTGGGAGTGGATACTCATAATTCCCATGGACATAAACGCCACGGTAACATAAGGTGTTCACAGTTGATGTTATGTGATGTAACTCTACCCTGAATGTAATTTGCCCTTTTAATATGTCGCAAGGTAAATACAGGTAATTAGAGCAATCAAACTGTTATGTTAATCATAAAAAATTATTATTTTATGGTATGTAACTCTGAAGGGAGTTAAAATATTTTTCAGAGTTCTCATTTTCTGGAGGCCTGTGAAGGTAGCATAAAACGGGACCTTGCATGGAGAGATGTACGAGGTTAGCTGAACCAAAGTGAGAGACTCGGCTAGTTTTACTGAGGTTAACCAGCACAAAAGAGTGTGTGACTAGAAAGCTGACCGTGTGAGAGCTTCACAACAGAGTGTGGGTGAAGTGACTTTTTGTTTCAATGGTCGCACCACCGTGCTGTGTTTCCAGCTACGACCGCCGAGGCTAAAGGCTAGCCCGGACTGCTTGGCTTCGCCAAGGAGGCAGCCGCTATGGACTGTCGGAGAGCTGGACAGTGACTCGCTAACGTGCTGTAGCAGAGACAGCATCGGGTCCGCAGGGAGTGGATTTAGTGTGGGACTGGTGAACGGCGACCTACCGATCAGCTGAACTGTAAGTCAGACTTTTGTGCTCTTAACTGGGGAGAAGAGGATTTTTCTCCATCGTCCGGCGTGAGCAGCAAACAGGCCTGCAACAAGTGTGAATGTGAGTGTGTGTGGGGCCCATGTGTGAATATTGTATGTTTAGTGGATTTATATAACGTGTTTTGGAGTGTATATTAGTGAGTCACTTACCAAAAGGTGATAACATAAGTTGGGTTGTTTAATATAATTTGAAAGGGAATTATTTCATTTATACAGTGTATTTCATTTGGTTAAGGAATTGGAATATCATTTGAGTTTAAAAAAGGGATGTGTTGTACAGTATTTGTCTCTGCCCTTACGTTCAGTAAACGTTTCGTTTGTGTTAAAGAGTTGTCTGGGGTCGTTTCTTTACTACTGGTTAAGTTTAACTTGTGTGTGGTAGAAGTATCGGTTTTTGTACTTGGTATCGGCAAGTACTCAGATCCAAGTATCGGTATCGGATCGGTTTGAAAAAATTGGTATCGTTGCATCCCTAATTTTAATTTTAACAAAACTTTTTAATTTGTCACATATAGAACGGAATTATGATACAATATCATTCTGTTTATGAAGCAGACAAAATTTCACTAAACTCTGAATGGCCTTCTATGTGGAAAAGAAATAGTAAAAAACTTATATGATTTACTCATGAAAGTGGCCACTTTCTCATTACTTTCATATATTGTTTTACTAAGTATCCAAAACATACAAGTTTCATTTATATAATTTTTCAAGGGATCTTATATCTGTTTTCACTCTTGTATGCTTTTCATACAAGTTTCACACAAGACAGATGCAAACTTTGTAAGATTTATATATATCTTTTCCATATTCAACTCTGGCTATGTGTAGTGGTAGTATGTAGTAGCTAAGTTTGGTAAGTGAATAACTAAACTCCAATACTGACCTTTAATTACCTGCAACATAATGAAATAACACATTTCAGTACAAACACTGAATTGAATTTTTTGACTGTACCTGAAGCTCACATCTGGACATTGATGTAAAAAGCACTCCCCTCTGGTTCATCATACTCCCCTGTTAAAATGATCAAATGAAATCAAAAAGAAATTAATACTTAAAAACTTTCTGATCACTCTGAGAGGAAGGGACATTCTCATATTCATCTGCTCCTGAAATGTTCATAATTTTATTTACAAGACTGTAAAAACATGTCGCATGGAATAAGTTTCATTAAATCAAAATAGGTTTTATCTCTAACTGCTCTGTGCTTTCCAGCACATATACTGTACCATTTCTGTTTGTCACTTGTGTGACTGATTCATAGATGTCAGCAGTACCTAAAGAAAAAAAACAAGCCAGGCTCACATTAATCATTTTATTACAGTTACACTAAAGATCAGAGCAAAACAGAAACACTGTGTGAGTCAAAACCAGGACTGTAAGATCTTTAAATGCTCTTTGAAAAACTGCTGAACACAAACTGAACCTAAGAAATGTTACTACCAATGAAGGTTTGATGAAAGTCAATATTAATAATAATAATAAAGATCGGTTTAAATAGTGACCAGAATAAGGAGAGTTGTATTCATGAGTTTCATCCTGGTTGACTCCCTGATTTGTGGAGGAGCCCGGACTGTGACTCTCAGACTGGATCGACCTAAAACAGGAAATAAACACAATAAACTCAAAAGTAACTGATGTTTGTTTAAAATAATAATAAAAAGTATTTTACCAACCTGGTGAAGCAGGAATCTGTGAAAGAGACAAATGTTATTACACATGTTTGTCATGGATAAATTGTTCCACTGATATTTAGTGTCATGAGATCAGAATACATGTATATGTGTGAATAATTAAAGTGTATGTAGTAAATAAACTCTCTAATACAGCATGAAAAGAAGAGGCTCTTACACTTGGACTGTCTGCAGCGATACAACAAGAGCAGGAGAATAATAATGAGAGAGACTCCACAAACCAGTCCAACCATCAACCACACAGGAGATGAAGAGCTGTCACCTCCTGGAACAGCTGCTGTAATGACTAATGACAATTAAGTATTAATAAAATATAATTATATGGGATATTTTATAAATGTTCTCACAAAATAGATCCAGGTGACTTCAAAGTTAAAAGAGACTAGATCTAATGTTCCTTATAATAATGAAAATCATTTACAGAAATTGTCCTAATGGACCTACACCCATTTTCACACCTTGGCTCGTATGATTAAACAGAGGATCAATAAGGCAGCGGTCCCCAACCTTTTTTGCGCCACGGACCGGTTTATGCCCGACAATATTTTCACGGACCGGCAATAAGGTGTCGCGGATAAATACAACAAAATAAAACTAGTGCCAGTACCGAAAAAACGAAGATTTATTCATAACACACGTGAAAAGACCCAGGAAAACCAAGTTAACGATAAAAACGATAACAAAATAACGCTGAAAACCGATAAAAACCCTGAAAACCATACATTTCACACCTGAGCCTCAAACGACTCACGGACCGGGACCGGTCCGAAGCCCGGGGGTTGGGGACCGCTGCAATAAGGGGTCCATGTCCCTCTTGGGGGACACTCCCACAGAGCTTAAATCTGGGACTCTCCAAAATTTGACCCTACAACTGAAGAGGCTTCCAGACACTTTTCTTTCCAAGCTCCTTAGACTACGATGACCTGAATAACTGAGAACCTTCACAGACATTTACAGAAACACATCAAATGTTTTGATCGTGCTCACCTTTAACTAACATCCAGCTCTGTGCTGACTCTCTTCCTGAGTACTGACACTTGTAGAAACCTTCATCAGACTTTGACACTGCAGAGATCTTCAGCTCCCCTCGGGGATCATTTTGAATAAGTTTGTCATTGTGATAGAAAAACACATTGGAAAGTATTTTTTGTGTTTTCAAACTGCAGCTCAGACTAACAGAAGCTCCCTCAGTCACAGGATGAACAGGACTCACCAGGATAGGACCATTACCATCATCTGTGACACAATCACACAATCAGTCACATCAGCTGGTGCACACTTTTAGAAAAGCTGACATACAATAATAAGAACAGATTGTAAAAAATGCTTTTCATCATGAAAATCTGATTTTGTGTATTTATAACTGCTTTATGAGTCGTACTATACTATACATGCACTATTTTACATGTGACTGCTGTAGTAGTGACGTGTAGTTTGAAAAAAGTTGCAGGAGGAGAGGTGGGGCAGAGTATTTCATGGAGCTGTGCACAGTGCAAGTAAAATAAAGAAAGTTCTGCTGCTCTGAACTCCCTGACTGGTTCTGCAGTGAGGAGAACACACACACAGCACAACCTTTGATACAGCTGCACCTTTTTAAATCATAATCTTTAAGAATAGCACTTTGATGATAAATGCATTGAGCTTTTTAGTAGTTTAAATAGAAGAGAGAAAATATAAACACCTGTGTTGTCTTCAAATTTTGACAAACTTAATTATGAAAAAGATCGAGTGAAATGAGACCAACAATCAAGAATATTTTGATGCTTTCGTGCCTAAAGTTGTCTCAGATTTAAATTTTTGTTTGTTTTGCCACATAGAATTGCTTCAAATACAGCAAAGCTGGGACAAATGTCCAAGTGACGTTTTCATTCAGATCCAAGAAGTAAATGTATAACAACATACTCTGTACAGTGATGTTGACTGCACTGCTGAACTCTCCTGATGCAGACTCACACCAGTACACTGCAGTATATGACACTGATGTGTTGATGTTACATGTGAATTCAGCCAGTCTCCCACAGCGAGAGTACGGTATGCTCTCCTCAGAGGTCTTCCTCACTCTCCACTCAGTGGAGTTTCCTTCACAGGTCAGTGAGACAAAGTCAGAGGTGAAGTGTTGCACTCTGTCAGAACTCACTGTGAGAGACGCTGCTGAATGAACATCTGGAAACAACATGCAGTGAAGAGATAAAGCTCACAGATGTTAGCATTCAAAATATGATGATGAAAGTATTCCTTAATTTTTTTAGTTTTTTCATTCATGCAGTGAATCCTATGTATGCTCCAAGCAGGAAAACACTCTCCCAAATATCAACCCAGGCTATATAACAGAGAATGTGCATCTTCTTTTTGTTCTGCATATTTTAATTTATATTTTATTGTGTTGTGGTTTGCAATGTTTTGTGTTGTTTTGCTTTAAATTTGTTCAAAAGGAAAAAACTGAAAATTTAAATAGTTAAAAGTTGAAATTTGAATAGTTGGTTTTTGTATTTTATAATTTATTTATGACATTTATTACGTTTATTTATTATATTTTATGTGGAGTAAATAAATCCGCTTTAAGGAAAAAAAAGCATCCAAAATTGCACTAAAAGAATCTGCGAAACAGTGAGGCCACTGAAGGTGAACCACGTTATACAGAGGGACCACCGTAATTGTGAAGATAAGTCACAACATACCCTTCGTAAATACTAACATATAGAGACCCTTACCAGCAATCATTTGTGTATTTTTCTTCACGGTTTGTTGACATGCTATACTTGACTAGTTGATATCGACATAACGGGGGGAAAAATCTGTCCACCTTCATAGTAGTGATTGACCGCAAAATAAAGCTACAGGAAATGTACAACTCTACATCCAGTCTTAAAACAGGAAATTAGGAGTGTGACCCCATAAACAACTTCCCTAAACCTGCTGGTCTGGAAGTCCAGCAGTTTATCTAAACAAAAGGCACTTAGAGTGAAACAGATGTACGTGTGTTTGCTATACCATATATCAGTAAGAGCAGATATAACCTCTCTCCTGACCTTAAGTTGTGTGTGCATGCCAGAGTGCTCTGGGAGGCACACAGAGTCTCCACAGGCTACTAAGGATCAAACCTCTACCAACATGACATTGATTATAAAACTCTAAACATATATGAGTAGATATTTCTAAGCATAAATGACAATCCACTATATAACCCTGACATTTTCCCTCTGTGGTCCTGAAGAAATTCTAGTTCCCAGTTTGGGTTTGTTTTCCTAGTTTGTGTTTCTTAGTTTCTAGTTTTCTACTTTGAGGTTTTGGTTTGTTTTTTGTGAAGTTGACTTTTTATGGAAAGTCTCACAGCAATAAATGCTGCTGCTTTAAGTTCTTTCTATTTCATGAGTCCAGCAATTGGGTCCTACATCCTGTCTGCCACACAGCCCAACATTAAACCTTCATGTCACTTTCTGTGACACCAATACCTGCAATAAGCAGGTGCGTCTGCACAGTGGCATGGGGTGTACTAGATCATGTTTATTACAAGGCTTTCATAACATTATTTATCACATTGAAAGTTAAATAACATAAAATATGAAATTAAATTCTGTTAAAATTTCAAAATATAAAAATAAAAGTATTCTTTCCGCAGGGCAATTAAAATGTACACAGCTCAGGAAAACTAAAAACCGCTGACCTGACCTGACACAAAAACAAAAAAAACCAAAAAAGATATCTAGCGTCCATCTGTAGTCAGTGTTTTTCTTGTATTTGTCAGAGCTGTTAACCTGCCTGCTGACATCTTTGTTTCTTTATTAACTATATTTGACTTTTTTTTATCTGAACACCTACCTGAGCACTAAACAAAGAGTCTTAACTGTGTAAATCCTGTCTGTGCACTAAGTAAAAATAATCAGTATAAACAGGAAGTATCTAAAGAGAAAACATTTAAAATCTCATATTTGTCTTTTCTTTTTCATGTTATCACATTAAATAAAAACTGAAAAAATAAGAAAAGGAAACAAGGAAATTCAGTTTGGTTTGATCACAGAGAGAAAGGAAAATATCCTGTTGTTCTTTTGAGGAGTTTTAATGTACACATATGTCAATGGTCATCATGGAGATGGGTTTTTTAATGGTCTAAATTTTGGTGAATAAAAATGATGACCTAACATGAGTTTATTGAAAGGACAGAGAGAATCAAACTGACCTGCAAACCAGACAAACTTTGGTTGACTGTAATAAGTGTGATATTCTGCGTCTCCTCTTCCAGCTCTGCACACATATCCTGCTGTCGATATCTGTTCATTAATGATGTAAAGGTTCTCTACAGTCTTTCTGCCATCAGGTAGCAGCTCATAAATGTAGGAGTACTCTGACAGATCAGGAACAGCTTTATACCAGTAGAAGCTCCATCCTGCAAACGGATGTTCAATTGCACATTTCAGAGTTACTATGCCGCCAGGACTCAGCCATGATGGAGACACAGTGAGGAAAGGACGGGGTTTATCTGTTCAAGAAAGATTTTCTCTTACTGTTTTATTTCATAACTCTGAATTCAATGTCACAAAAATGTTGACTCACAAATATTTATTATGAACTTTAAGAGTGAGACTATCTAAACATGCCAAATATCTCAACATGTACTAATAAAAACACATTTTTACAAACTGTTTCTATTTCCAGGTTAAATGAACTATGACTCTACTTACTGTCAGAAACTGTCAGTGTGACTGAATCACTCCACTCTGTTGTTTTATCCTGTGAACTTTTCATTCTGCCCTTACAGCGATAGTTTCCACTGTTGGATGATGAAGCAGATATAATCTTGTATTTAGTTTGATTTGGAGGTTTTATGATGCTGTTTGTTTCCCACTCATAATCCCACTCAGTGTCTCCTCCATGGATCTCACATCTGACAGTGATCGTCTCTCCGCTGTATATCTCAGACCAGTTTGGATACAGAGTCACAACAGGCCTGTTTGACACTGTTAATGTTCAAGAAAGGACAATAAAAACACACAAATAACAAAAGGTTGAGTTACTATTCGATGCAGTGGTTTGTGAGAAGTTACATTTAAACTTAATAGTTGTGTCAATCCTGTTGTGGCATCTGCTTCGCCAGAGTCATTGTACAAGAAGTACTCCGAAATACACTGTTGATCAGCATGATGATTTTTTTTAATATTTACTTTTGTGTTGTTACAATTAGATACATACATGCAGAGTTCAAATAATTAATTGTAGGCATGACTTAATCCCTGGGAGAAATGTTTTGTCACTCATCCAAGTGACTTCTTCAGTCTCAGCTGACTGCAGGGTACCCCAACCTTATAAACAGTACATTTGCACAATGACTGAAACTCGCCCACTAAATGAACAATGGGTTGGGAGGTCAGTTCCTTGATCATTAATATGCAAACTGTCATGACCATTGATCAAAGGCAATTGATCAATGGTCATGAGTACCAATCACAGAATTGCTGCAATCACAGCACTGACCATTGACTGAGTATTTACAGGCACATTTACACAATTAATTGTGTCGCTCGGCCCATGCATCCTGCAGGATGTGGAAAAATCAAACAGACCGGGTACCATCAACAATCATCTGATTTAAGCAAACCCTCATCCACACAGTCCCAATTTATAGAGTTCTCTACAAAGCCCAACATTATGGCTAATAGCTGGATTTTCAGTCCAACAAAGTAGCCAAAAAGGAGGAACCACTTACTGCTAAAGAGACAGAAACTGAAAGACGACAGCATATCCTTGTTTTTTTTAACATAACACTCACTGATGCAACCAAGGCCAGAAAAAAGTGACCCATTTAGACTGCCTTTTAGTTTCATTGTTTTCCACTTAGTTATCAATTGGATGAGTGACCGTTTGCCAGAGCAGAGAAGACCCCATTTTGTAAATTAGTCTTTATACACATAGTGTATTATGACCACTTTAAATGCACATGTTAATCGTGCAAAAACATGGAACATTTTGGGGTTATTTTATTTTATTTTTAATTTACTCCAAAAAAGGCTTGTGCATCTGATTCATTAATGAGAGAATAAAGATTTTAAATTTATTGCCTGGCTGGATGTTCTGGTGTGGTCGTTAGCCCACTCCTTGGCGGCTCAGGGTGGCTTGGACCTCCCCTTTATGGGGAGGGGTGCTGCTGGGTGTCAAAAAGGTTTTGGGCACCTGGGCCCCTTTGTTCTCAACTCATACCAGAGTGACCGCCCTCTACCGGGGGTCGACTGCCCGTTGCATCCGGACCTCTGAAACTCTCCAGCTTTGATCATGGACCCCTCCTTCTCCTGCTGGAATGGACGCACTGATGTCACAGAGATGTGTGTCCTCAGATCTTCAGTACTCTTACCTTATTTTTGTTCTTCAGGTGCTGCATATTTGTTTGTTTGTTTTTCTGTTCTTTATGGGTTTTTTTGTTTTCTTACAGATGCAGCAGTCAGAGATATATAGAGCATAAATAGACATGCACAATCCTTTTAGTCTACCCTCCACCACCACTTCTTTTTTTTTAACCAAGAGTATAAAGGTGGTATAGAAGTGAATTATTCTAAGCATCGTCATCTTAAATCCAAATTAGTCTGATACATTTGATGTAAACCAACACTGATCCTAAAGACCACAACATCAATAAAAATAAAATACATACAGGACAGTACACTGAGATAAACTTTTTATTTGATACGAATTACTGAGTATTTTCATGTCTTTCTCTCCTTGTGAAATACAACAGCTGGACCTTGAGCTAGCAACACACTGAGACAAACTGCACACAAACAGTGTGTGTGTTTGCTGATGTTTGTTGAGCTGAGAGAAATCCAGCATTTGAAATTACCTGACAACTGAAAAACGCTACTTCCTTTATGTTCGCTCCCGTTCTACAGTACTAGCAAAATCTTATAAAGTAACAAGATCAAAATATACAGATATTCAGTGTTAGGCAAGTTACTTTGAAAAAGTTATTAATTATAGTTAGTAGTTACTTCTCAACAAGTAACTGAGTTACAATATTTATAAGTAACTAATTACTAGGAAAAATCACTATTGCATTACTTTAAAAAAAAATGTTTAACCCTCTGGAGTTCAGGATATAATCACGGTTCTGGATCAGTTTGACCCAGCTCTTTCTGTTTCTTAGGTTTTGGTGTTTTTTCTGAATTATGATTTATTTTCTGATTATTTAGTGATACTATTTTGATTATTGATATTATCGCAGATTTAGTTTAGGGTTAAGTCTGCGTCTTTGTGATCTGTTTTATGTTTGTTTGTGTTTGTTTGACTTTGGGACCTGAAGCAGACGGAGTTTTAAACACAGATTACTCCACGAGGCTCCTGACTATGGCAGCCATAATGCCCCGACAATCAATCAAGCGGTGCGGCTTCGTAGCTTACCAAAGTCAGACTAAAACATTTTTTGACAGATTTTTGTACCGTGTACCACATAAAATCTGTTCGAGGTCAGTAAGCACAACCAGAATTCATACATATGGTGCACCAGATTATAAGGCACACTGTCGATTTTTGAGAAAATTAAAGGATTTTAAGTGCGCCTTATAGTGCAGAAAACACGGTAACATGAAGGGTCTTATTTAGAGTATAGGAGATAACAGCAACAAAAGAAAACTGTTTCCTACCTTCAGCATATCCATAGATGACAGTAGTGAGCACTAAAATAATGAATAAAACCTCGTCAGGCATACAACTCAGAAAATCTAAATGAACATATAGTAAATATAAAGTAAGGCTTTTGTTAATGAATCAGTGCCATTCAAACTGTCAGATATGTACTTACAGAAAAAGCCGGCCATGCAGAGCAAAGAGTGCCCCATCATCACAGCCTGCTGCACTCTGATCCACAGATCATCTGAAAACAGTTTTACTTTGCAGAAAAGGAGGAAGTTGAGTTTTAGTGAAATGTGAGCAAAGCAATCCTCATTTAGTGGCACCATTAGCTAATAGTTAAACTATAGACAGTGTGTATGAGGAGGTTGTTTTTTTTTCCTTTTTTTAAAATACAGTGCCCTCTATGTATACATATATTATGCGTAGTCTTACAGTTAATTCTGGGGAAGGAGTTGATGAGTATTTGAAAACTGATGAAAATTGCCAGGAATAATTGTTAGGTAAAAGACATGAGCAAAGAGAAGTTAATCTTCATCTAATATGACCATGTAGAGAAATGGCTTTTTGAGATAAATATGTTGCTGCACGTCTGCCTTTTGAAGTCACAATTCTTGTTTCAGTCTCTTGCAAGAACATCTAATGTTGCCAGAAACTGAATGTGCTGCAATTGAGGCAATTGTAATGCCTTAGCTTTTTAAAGATTTGTGTGCAGCTTGGTGTTTTTGAGTTTTCAATAACCAGACCTTTGACTTTTGTTTATTTTATAAAGCATTACATAAATGAACAATAAATACAGAGTCTTGCTAAACTGAAAAAGGGACTCTGTTGTACTCATTTTAAATTTATTAAATTTAAACTTATTCCCATGGGAGACATGAATGAAAACTTTAAATTGTAGTTACAAAATATTTTTAAATTTAATTATTAAACATTTTACTGTTCTTTTAGTCAAAAGTTACATGTCAAATGTAATCAAAACACTGGAGTTCTGATAACTTTCAGCTTTTAAGTTCATCAATTTAAAAAAAACTCAAGGCAATCAGTTGCCTCAGTTTTTGTTTTGTTTTTAAGCTCGGCTACCTTCTTTGAACTTACAGTGTGGTTTTAACCACAATAGGTTGATTCTGTTCATCTGGACATAGCATTTTTAGTAGTAAAAATGTTTTGCCACTCATCCAAGTGACTTGACACCCAGAATCAATTTTGGGGGTTTTCTTAACCTACATGAGCATGCATGAAGACAGTGTGGTTTTAAGTTTGGTTGAGACCTAAACACAGGAAATGACTCCGTGTGTTGTTGAACTAAAACTAAAGATCTGCATCTTTAAACAGAAAAAACTAAGAGGGCAAATACATTCATAGTTAAATTTATTATCCGTTAGTACATCAAAACAAATATTTTTTTTGTCTTCATTTGGCATGTACAAGTATGTGCAGATGCACACTGAATTCCGCATGTGGTTACATGTAAACACAAAAGAAAAACTAACAGATGATGTGAAACACTTACTGAAAAACTAAAATAATGATATATGTAATAATGATTTATTTGTTGAGCAGTACATACTACCAATCCAAATTATCTGATTCTGTCCAGTCAGTTCAAAAAGCAGAAATAAATGTAGATCAGGACTTGGTATAAAACAAAGGTGACCTTTATGATAAAGCTAATTGCTTTAGGTCACAATGGTAACAAATGAAGAAAAGAGAATTACAGAGAAATGATCACAGGAACAAAAAGACTTCCCTTGGGCATAACAATTTATTCCGTGCAATCTCTATTGAGTTTACTTGCACCCAAAAGTGTGTGTGTGTCTAAATACACACCTCAATTGGAGAACCCATGCAAGCACAAGAAGAACACGCAAACTCCACAGCAAGGCCTCAGGGAAGGTGGTGGAACTAAACTCAGGACCTTCTTGCTGTGAGGCAACAGTGCTAAACACTGCTCTCCCGTTTTTTAAAAATTATTCATTTAAAACTTTTGAAAACTCACGTTGCCAGAGTAACTTTAAGATTTGAAAGCATACTAAATACAAAAAACACTGCAACAAACAGATAGATAGATAGATAGATAGATAGATAGATAGATAGATAGATAGATAGATAGATAGATAGATAGATAGATAGACACACACAGATAGACACACAGACACACACACACACACACAGATATAGTTTAGATTCTTAAAAATAGCCATACTTTGCTTTGATTTCTGCTTTGCACACTCTCGGCATTCTCTCCATGAGCTTCATGAAATAGTCACCTCAAATGGTGATGCTGAGCACTTGGCCCTTTTGCTTTCCCTCTGTGTTCCATCTCATGCCAAACATTCTCGACTGGGTTTAGGTCAGGTGACCATAGAGGCCAGGCCATCTGACGCAGCACTTCATCACTCTCCTTCTTATTAAAATAGCCCTTACACAGCATGGAGGTGTGTTTGGAGGTCACTGTGTCCAAACACACCGTTCTCAAACTGGCTCACATGGGGACCACCCCAAGAAAGGAAGACCAAGAATCACCTCTGCTGCTGAAGATAAACTACTACTGAGGAAAAGCAACATGCAGAAGAGATTTTTGGGGGAAAGATTTTTGGACATTAGACCAGTGGAAATCTGTGCTTTGGTCTGATGAGTCCAAATTTGAGATCTTTGGTTCCACCGGCCGTGTCTTTGTGCAACTTCAAAAAGGTGAACGGACGGTCTCTACATGCATGTTCCCACTGTGAAGCATGGAGGAGGAGGTGTGATGGTGTGGGAGGAGACGATGGTGCCGAGTATGGTAGCCTCGCGACGAGGCTGCGCGGCCACTAGCAACTCCAACATCATTGTGAAGTATGCGGACGACACTACATTGGTTGGGTCTTATCACCAAAGGTAATGAGAAGGCTTACAGGGAGGAGGTCAGCGCCCTGACCCCTGGTCCCAACCATCTTACCCTCAACGTTGCAAAGAGAAAGGAGTTGATAGTGGACTTCCGGAGGTACAGAGAAGCACACACCCTCATCACCATCAACAGAGCTGCTGTGGAGAGAGTGAGCAGCTTCTGTTTCCTAGGTATACACCTGGTGGAGGATCTCACATGGTCAGTACACACAAACAGAACAGCGAAGAAGGCGCAGCAGCACTTCTTCTTTCTCAGGAGGCTGAAAAGATTTGGCATGAGCCCCCGCATCCTCAGGACCTTCTACTGCTGTGCCATTGAGAGCATCCTCACTGGATGCATCACCATCTGGTATGGCAGCAGCACCGCTTACAACTGCAAAAATCTCCAGAGAGTGGTGCGGTGTGCGGAAAGGATAATTGGAGGTGAGCTTCCCTCCCTCCAGGACATCTACAGGAAGTGGTGCCTGAGGAAAATGGGGAGGATCATCAAGGACTCCAATCACCCAGCCATAAACTGTTCAGACTACTTCTATCAGGCAGGAGGTTCTGCAGTATCCCGTCCCGAACCAGCAGACTGAGAGACAGTTTTTCCATGAGTCCATCAGACTGCTGAACACTTCACAGACACCTCACCTTCACTTACCGGAACTTCAACATTATACACTCCATACTGTACATAAATGCCACTTATTTTGCACATTTCCAACTGCTGACCCCTGGATATTTTATTTGTATTTAATTTTATGTATACACACACACGCACACACACATGTAGTTGCACACAAGAATTTCACTCGCATGTGCTGTACCAGTGTACCTGCACATGTGATGTGACAATAAAAGTGATTTGATTTGATAATTGAAGGCACACTGAACCAGCATGGCCACCCCAGCACTCTGCAGCGACATGCCAGCCCATCCATTTTGCGTTTAGTTGGACCGTCATTTCTTTTTCAACAGGACAGTGACCTCAAACAAACCTCCAGGATGTGTAAGGGCTATTTGACCAAGGAGAGCGATAGTGTGCTTTACCAAATAGCATGGCCTCCACAGTCACCTGATCTAAACCCAATCAAGATGGTTTGGGATGAGATGGACCGCAGAGTGAAGGCAAAAAATAAGATATAATATCATTCTGTATTTGTAAGCAGACAAACCTTCACAAAACTCTGAATGGACATTGATGTGTATTAGATTCAACTCTGGTGATGTGTAGTAGTATTATGTACAGTAGTTGATAAACTTGGTAATTGAATAACGAAACGACATTTTGACCTATAATTACTCACAAAATATGACACATTTACAAACACTGAATGAGACTGTTGTGACTGTACCTGCAGCTCACATCTGCACATTAATGTAAGCACTCTCCTCTTGTTTATTATGCTCCCCTGTTAAGATGTAGTGGTGGGCGGATCGATCCAAATATCGATAGTATCGATCCCAAGTCAGTATCGGATCGATACTAGCCTGGTGAGATCGATTCTTTACTTTGAGTTCTGCTTGTTTGCTATGCTGTGCTTTCGGCAAAAACAAAACAACCAGATCGCTGGACTCGCAGCTCCTGTGTCAGCGGAGAGCAGGCACACTGTGCTCCCCCTCCCCCATTTTTATGTTTCGGTGTTGCGCTGACACGTCACGTGACTTAGACACTTTGGGGGTTGTTAAGTTGATTACATATTAATTATATTTTGTTTTTGTTGGTGAGAATTTTAATTGTAATTTTTGTATTATAGTTTATCAACAGTATTTGTTTTAATGTGTTTACTGGTTTGCGTGCACTTAAGATTGAAAAAAAAAAAAAGATCGCCACCACGGCAGGCCCGATGGCATTTTCATGCTTCGCAGCATCATTTATTCTTACAATAATCACACGGTTGCTGTAACAGTACATTCAACGGCTTCAGCTGTCCTGCTGGCAGCCGTACACATCACCACCACCAAACCTGCAGCGGCATCGCAGAACACGCCCTGCCACATAGGTCCCGCTGGCGCGCCAGCCTCCGGCTCACCCCGAGCTGTGCACTGTCCACCCTTACAGTGATCACACGGTTGCTGTAACAGTAGTCTACATTCAAGGGCTGCAGCCCTCCTGCTGCCAGCTGTACACATCAACACCAAAAACAACAACAGCACAAGCAGCGCACAGGTTTTAAGCCGGCGAGGCATCATTGTAGATGCAGTGAAGGTGAGTCCTTCTCACCTGCAGCGGCATCGCAAACCACGACCTGCCACAATAATAAAACATTTTTTATTTAATTATAAATAAATTATTTCTCCTAATTATGTCCTGGGTTTTAACTAATTAATAATACCAAAGGAAACATCACAAAAAACACTTAAGGTCATGAAAATTAATTGCGATTTAGCAATTCAAAGAGGCATCCACCTTATTTATTGAAAAGTATCGTATCGGTATTGGTATCGGCGATACTGGCCCGAATTTACTTGGTATCGGATCGATACCAACGTATGCAGTATCGCACACCACTATTAAGATGATCACATGAATCGGCAAAAGAAAGCACTTCATGTTAAAAAAAAGAAAAGAAAACATCATTCAGAAACTTTGTTTTCAAGCATTATGTTTTGTGTACTCACTCTTCGTTCTTAGATCTTTAAAATCAGTGAGCAAGGAGGGGACATTCTCATGATCATCTGCTAGTTAAATGTGCATATTTTTAGTTACAGGATTGCAAAAAATATCACACGGATTTAAGCATTCTGTGATTCTGTGATTTGAAAACATATACTGTACCATTTCTGTTTTTCACTTGTTTGATTGATTCATAGATGTCAGCAGTACCTAAAGAAAAATAGAAGCCAGGGTCACGTTAATCATTTTGTTACAGTTACACTAAAGATCAGAGCAAAAACAGAAATACTGTGTGAGTCAAAACCAGGACTGTAAGATCTTTAAATGTGCTTGAAAAAAATCACAAACTGGACCTACAAAATATTATTAAAGGAGACTTTATGAAAGTAAATATTAATAGAAATAATAAAGATTGGTTTAAGTGCTGACCATGTTGAAGAGATTTGTACACATGAGTTTCCTTCTGTTTGACTCCATGATTTGTGGAGGAGCCCGGACTGTGACTCTCAGACTGAATAGGCCTAAAATATGAAATAATCATAATAAAATCAAACGTAACTGATGTATGTTTAAAACAATACAAAAAGGAATTATACCAACCTGGTGAAGCATGAATCTGTGAAAGAGACATATCAGAATCAGAATACTTTATTAATCCCTGAGGAAATTATGTCACAGTTGCTCCAAGACAGTAAGAACAGTATCTGACTAAACTAAATGAAACAATATAAAATATTACAATGTTACAAAATGAGATGTAGACAGGCACAAACAGATACAAATATGAATTCCCACCTTCATGCACACATATACAAATACTCAGCACTCACCCAACATGGAGACAAACAGAAATGAACACTGTTCCCACACACACACACTCCACAAACATACTCTATACCCCCAGGTCCAGGCACCGCAGCACCACCCCCAGAGGGGTAATCGCTCCCAGACCCAGGAGATGTTTCCCTTTGCTATGGGGTGGAGACAAGCAGACTGCCCCCGGTCCTGCAGCAACAGGACCGGGGGCAGATGTGTAGAAGATGTGTATATATACACATCTTCTTCCATATGTTAATACTGTCCATATGTATATAGCGCTGCAGAACTGTACCCCCCCAAGCATGTTTACACTGAGTAGGAGATGCTCTGTATCTCATTGTACAACTGTATAGTGACAATAAAGGCATTCTATTCTATTCTATTCTAACAGGGAGGCCAGCATCCCAGACCTCAATCACATGGCAAACTCCTCTTTCTGCCCCCCAGCCCAGATGGCTTTCTTTGTATTATAATGACATTTAGGTTTATATAGCTTAGTCTTAAGATTAGGTCTCTTTTATGTTTTCCCGTCTTGTCTCTCGCTCTTCTGAGGTTATTATTCGGTTTAGTTTTACCAGCTTAGTTATTGCCTTCTGCCTTTTGTTTACATTTGTTTGCTCAGACTTATATAAACGGTTCACTCTTGGTTAAACCTCAGTTTGTTTCAACACATCTGATTTTGAGACCACACTGGTAACACAAGGTCTGCAGCAACAGACTCGCAACATGTATCAGTTTCTCAGGTGGGAGCGGCTAGTGTTCTTTAGGGTCCTGCACCTGTTCCTGTTTTTGGGGAGGAAACAGATGGGCTTCTTCATCCATCTCAGCTGGCAGTGGAGGTGGGAGATATTGTCCAGCATTGTCCTTGTCTTGGACAACATCCACCTCTCCGACACCACCTTAAGAGAGTCCAGCTGCGTCCCCACAATATTACTGACCTTGCAGATCGGTTTATTGAGTTTTCTGGCATCTGTGACCCTAAACCCAGCATGCAACAGCATAGAGAATGGCACTGGCCACAAGAAACTCATAGAAAATCCTGAGCATTGTCCAACAGAGCCAACCAACTGCAGAGTCATCCAAAAAGTGAAGATGGCAGGTCTCTGTGCAGTGGCAAAAGTCTGTGGTATAGAGGTTGAAGAGTAAAGGGGAGAGGATGGCCCCTTGTGGTGCCCCTGTGTTGCAGATCAGCTTGTCAGACACAATGTTGAAGACACACATATTGTGGACTTCCTGTCAGGAAATCAACAATCCAGGACACAAGAGAAGATAGGTGTCAGCTTATCACCCAGGAGGGTCAGCCTGCACTGGAAAAGTGCATTCAGTATCATCAAAAAAACATGACCCTCACAGTGCTCGCTGGCTGATCCAGATGGCTGTAAACACGATTGAGCAGGTAGATGATGGTGTCCTCAGCTTCGAGGCTGCACTGGTAAGTGAACTGAAGGGGGTCCAGATGTGACCTGGTCATAGGTTGGAGCTGATTGAGGTTGAGTTTTCGCAGGGTCTCCATGAAATGGGAAGTCAGTGCCACAGGTCTGGGCCACTGGGACTTTGTTATAGGAAAGAGGCCTGACTTCTTCCACAGCACTAGGACCCTCTGTACACTCAGACTCAACATGAGGAGTTTATGAACAAATGCATTGTCATGGCAAATATCCTGGTGCATCCATGATTCGGTGAAGCACATCACGCTACACTCCTGATATCTCCGGGACCAGCTGGGGCAAGAGGGAGCAATGCCCCCTTAAACAAATGTCCTGCCCCCTTAAATCAAACTTTTAGAAGTTGAGAAAGAAAATAATAGATTAGCTCAAAACTGAATATGGGCACGATTTACTACAGTAGCTGAAAAATCCGCTGGAAAAGGCACAAATGACATTACAGGTTTCACCCCTGGTCCGCTCTTTCCCTCCGTGCTCTGTGTGCAGGCTCACACAGCACAGCCCCAGTTAAACAGCCAATCACTGTTAGTATGCAAATGAGCCGGTGTCAGGTTTCTCAGTAGGCAGGGCAGAGAAAAATGAAGCAGCAAATCTGTTGTCAAAATCATAGCGACTCGTCAGATAATTAACAACTAAAAAATACATCTATATTTGTACAGTCAATGGGAGACTAGTCCATTGTTCTTCTCACAGTTTCAGTCTGGTAGAGAAGTGTTTCTTTCTGTGAGCCTGGCTGCTGCATAAAGCCACCTGTGTCTGTCAGACACAACACAAAGCCCCGCCCCCTTTGTTGACCTTTGCTACATAAAAGAAAGAGGGACTTGCTGATGTTGCCCCATGAGAAGTCCATAACAAATAACTTGGATATGGATGAATCTGTAAGAGGTTTTGGAAAGTGAAGCAGGAGACTGTTGTTGTAAAGTGGATTGAGGAGGAAGGAGAGTGGAGCAGTTCAGTTGCAAACCGAGTACTGTTCCTTGCAAAACAAACAGGCTTAAAACAAGACAAAAAAGAAAAAAAAAAATTTCAAATGTTCTGTTCTACAAATTAGTTTGAGAATTTTAGTAAAAGACATGGTGAATGGTTTTTTATTCCTTTTTTTATTTTTCGTTTTGTAAATATTGACTAGTTCAAGTTCAAGTTCAAATTTTATTTGCCACATGCAGTGGCAGGTTGCCCTGCAGTGGAATGAACCCGCCCCCCGACCTTACACACACAACACAGACATCACATGGGGATACGAGTCAGAGAACGGTTGCATTACAGAAAAACCACTGAAATGTGCACTACAATGGGAAAGTACAAGAGGAAAAAAAGAGACCTTTACTCATGCTGGGCTATAGGAGGACAGCATGAGAAACAAACAAAAAAAATAAGTAAATACTATTGAGAGATCTTATTTTATTCTTACTTTGTTTTGCAAATGTATTTGAGAATTAGGCTTTTCAATTAAGATATATTTTATGGTGTTGGTTGTAAAGAGATGGATAGATGTTTTATTTTATTCTTCTTTTTTTCTGTTCTATTTTGTAGTTTTATTCTTCAAGAATTGCCTTTTTAAATAACTTGGCCTACCCTATTTAGTTTTGTTAATACTGGCAATTGTTATATTTGAAATAAGCCATCCAATTAAGGTAAATGCCGTGTTTTTAGTTGTTATAATCTGATGAGGAGGATTCTATTTCAATTATGGTTGTTTTATTTTTCAGTTTTCCCCCTGAGGGATTGCTACCTTAACATTGTCAGCGGGTTTGCATGCCTCAGTAACACTAAGAGCTAAGTTGGTCAGGTCTTAGGGTAGAGGCCTGACAAAGTGCAATCCAATTACATGACAAAAACAGTTATTTAGAGCACCCCAACACCACCACCATTTTCCTGCTTCTGTTGCCACCATTTGCCACCTTTACATTTCTGCTTGCCCCCTCATATATGCCTTGCTATCTCCACCTTTAATGACTTGCTCTCAAGGTCGACCGCGACACAGCATTTCAAGAGAGCAAATATCTCATTTAGTCTCTCTTGGAATGAACAGGCAAAGCATTGCAACATGCTTAGGGGTTAGCTCCCGTACTCTGTACAGGCACAGAGAGGACCTTGGCATTGAGCCACTGACTTATGCAACATTATCCGATGAAAACCTGAACAGGGTTGTTAGGAAATTCTTCAGTATACCACAAATGCAGGTGAACGATATGTGCATGGCAGCTTGAGGTCACGTGGGTTACGCATTCAAAGGTGGCGTGTAAGACAAAGTCTACAAGGTTTACTGCCATTGTGGGAAAATGACCTCTTTTTGGTCTGAGATTCCCTTGTGCATTGTGTTTTTTTGGCAAATCATGCATGTTCTGACAAATTCTTTTGCTGAAGTTTCGAAATTTAGAGTGTAAAAGTGTTTTGGAGATTATATCTACTATCCCTCCTGTTGACACATGGAGAGTAACTCCATGTGTCACTAAGGCTGCTGTTTTGTGTAGAGATTTTGGAAGTATTGGTTTTCCTTCACAAATCATCAAGTCATCTTTTAGTTGTGCTCCGCATTTCAGCCATTTCCTTTGCTCAGCTGTGGGAGCTGCTTTTTGTTCATCCTTTAAAACATCAAGTGATATTTGTGAGGGTGATGTTGACATTAGTGTGTCTACAGTTTGTTGTGCCGCTGATTTTGCAGCTTGATCTGCGAAGTTATTGCCGTTTGTTATGCTTGAGTTGTCTCTTTGGTGTGCTGCACATTTACATATTGCTAGCTGTCTTGGCAGAGTTATTACTTCTAAAAGTGTTTTTAGAAGATTTCTGTGTTGTACTGGATGTCCTGTGGAGGTAACCATGCCTCTATTTTGCCAGATTTTTGCAAAATGGTGTACTGTAAATGTCAACTCGTGGTTTGGTTTCTTCATCTAGCTTTCTTATGCAGCAATGTGCGTCGCCATCTTCCAGAGTGGGAAGAAGTGTGCTAGGGTTTAGCTGTCCACACTTCTCAATTCTGATGTGTGACTGTGAGAGTAAAACGCCTACATAGGAAAGTTGTCGTGCATCTGTGAGGTATGATAGATTTGCTTGCAGTAAGATGGAGGTCACAGCATGTGGGACTTTAATGATCAATGTGTGTCCTAAAACAATATCAGCGGACTTTTTAACTGCCTCTGCTGCGGCTGCACAAGTCTGCACGCACGTAGGCAGACCCGATGCAACGGAGTCTAATTTACACGAATAAAATGCAAGTGGGCATTGTTTTTCCCCAAAGGCCTGTGTTAGAACAGCCTTCATATAACCTGCACCTCCATCTACATGCAAGTAGAAAGGCTTATCATAATCAGGCAAGGCCAAAACTGTATTTGTCTGTAATGCCAGTTTCAAGTTACTGAATGCTTCTTCTGCTTTCTTCTTTGTAGATGCAACACTACATTTTGACTTAGGGCATTTTAGGCAATTCCTTTTTTCAAAGAACTCACACATCTTACATATTTCAAACTTTTAAGTTAGGAAAAAACTTTGCATTGCTTACAGCTCATAGCTCACAGCTCTAAAACTAGGCATTAGTAAATCATATGCCTAATCATTATATGTCACTGTGATCCACAAGTATGATCACAAATTTGTTTTTCAAACCAACAAAACAAACAAACAAAAACAAAAAACAAATTGCCGATGGCATGAAGGCTTTACACACATGAGTCAGGACACAAAAAGAAAAAAAGCTGCTGCCAGAAACAGAGCAGAAGTGTGAGGAAAAAAAACTGAGCTCACAGACAGCTGCATGTGTGAGCTTTAATATGCAGCTTCTGCTCTAAAAAACAAATAAAAATAAAAAAATGTGTAACTTGCTCATCAGCTTGGTAGTGTCCACATATTTAATTCATTTTATTCAGCTTCTCAAACCTGTAGCTTTAGCTGTTGTATACAGGGTTTGGCTTATTAGTTGTTAGTATAGGTTTGCTCTTCATCTCAACAAAGTCTCATCTAGGATGACAGGTTTACAACCAGGTCAAGTGTCTCTATGCACTTGATTAGTTTAAGTATTTTCCTTATTTTCTTCATCTCATATATCATTATACTGAGTTTGAGCAAACCTTAAGCTTGAATCAGACTACTTTTAACAATTGTCCACCTCACATCATAACTGACTGAGGTGCCTCTTCTTATTAATAGTATGTCATTATTAATGTTATCATTGTTTTGTTTTTCCTTTTTTATAACAGCAATAGTATATTACAATGCACTACTTTACTACTAATATACAATAGTTTATTATTTTATATTTCATTATGTATCCATTTTGTGTGAATTATCTGCTTTCATTTATTCTATTCGTTCAGCTTGGTTGTCTTCCCAATTTTGTTTCATTTGTTAGTACCAATTTACAGGTTGTTATCCTTCCTATTATTAGTTTGAATACATAAGCTCTAATTTAATTTAACCCTTTGTTTATTCCACTATGCATTCCTCTTGTATTTATGTGTATTCAGTTGGGTCTGTATCCAGCCCTTTTTAAACTTTGATCTCTAATCTTTTACTTGATGAGGGATTATTATGTTCTTCCTGATATGGGTGAATGTATAGTGGGACGTTTTGTTTTCTTAGGCTTTCTCCATCTACAAGCACTAATTTGTCTGGCGCCTGGACATTTTTTCTCTAGCCACTGCTCGTCAGCAGTGAGTTTTGGTGGGCTGATTACCCATTGTTACAACACAACTGCAGAGCTTTCTCTGGTATGAGACTCAGGAGTGGTTGCTGACACGCCCTTCTACTCCGGGCTACTCTGCGGAGCGGTGTCAGTTTTACGGGACGGAGCCCAACCTACTTCTCCTTTGTCACCAGTACTTCAGCGTCTTACAGCAAATAAAATAACAATAACAACTGGAAGCAACTCAGCAGCGTATTGTGCTGTAAAATTAGTTTACTTCCAACAGACAGAAAAATGACATACACAAAACACATATATTCACTCTTGTTTCTTTAGGCGCGCGGGTCCTTGTGGCGGACCAGGCCAGTTTGAACTTTTTCAAGTTAAGTTTTAGACGTCTTAAATCCTTACAGCGGATTACTCTCTCTTTTGTGCACCCGTGCAGTGGGTCAGCCTAATGCGCTATTAATCCTTGCGGCGGATAAGACCTATGCGCTTCTCTTTTGTGCACCCGTGCAGTGGGTCAGCCTTAACGTGTCTAAACGGTTTTATTTATAGAACAAAACTTGTGTCTTACCTCCTTCACAGGGTGTGTTGCGAGTGCTCAGATCACCTCACTGCACCCCACCGTCGTGGACCGTTTCTAACACCTTGGCCTAGACCCGAATTCACGTTCTACGACTTCTCTCCTCTGCCTAGAGAGGGCTGTCGACAGACTTCAAGGTTGGCTTCTCACGACGTCAGGATGCACTGAGGGTCTGTGGTTTGGAGTCACAGCTCAATCAGCTGTTGTTTCCAATCCGGCTCGGAGGACCAAGAAATATGTCAAAGGAAAACCTGGAAGGAGAGCAAGAAACACAAACTCAGTTTATTTCGTCTACACGGGCGAAGCTTACTGCGTGGCAAGACACAAGCAAGTCGCGCAGAGCCTCAGTCCGTTCTTTATTTTATAGCAGAGAATAGATTACACAGCATCTCTAGGTGGAGCATATGTAAATAGAAGAACATCTCTAGATATGGTTATCGCATGAGTGGCCGTTATCCATAAGACAAGAGGAACTAGTATGTTTTGTCATATCAGCTTCAGGTTGGAACTGTCTCTGCCTGAGCGTGTGTGACGTTGTAACTCCCTCACGCATGCTTCTGTTCCTTAATCTGTAGGTTGCAGGCACATCATGTTTTCACAAGAAATTATACTTAAGCAAAATAAAGGTTATCAAAGTAAGTAAATGTAAAAATCTCTTAACAGCGGCCCAGCCAAACTCCAGTTTCCGGCAATGGCGGCCGCGACTAAGTTTTAAAATTACTTTTATTAATCTTTCTGGGTCACAAAATAAACTTTTAACATATTTTCAGAATGTAGCTGTGTAAACTTCAAATATGTGCTTGGTTTATCAAGGTATCGCATATTTGCAAAAGTGCTTTGACGTTTTTGGAGACGTCTGTTACCCACCAGCTCGATAGCTAGCCGAGAGCTCGAGGTCACTGAAGCCTCCGAGAACGGCACAACTCCCGGCACATCATTTTCAGATCACCGCGGACTTTCGCTACTCAGGTTAAACGTAATATATAAGTCACTTAGACAACCTAAAAAGGATATTGTTTGGCTTTTTTCAGTGTTTTATTTGTTCGTGAGTAAATCGGCTTGGCTGAGATTAAAGATATTAGATTAGATTAGATAAAATAAAACTTTATTAATCCCCCGGGTGGTTTTCACACAGCTGAATAAACGTCAAACAGAAAACTGATTAAACAGAAGTGTGAGATGGTCGAGAATTTACGCCAGTGTCCTGTTATATTTTAGATAGCAAGGAGCAGACGGCTGAGTTTATTAAACTCCACCGAGACAGCGGTGACGTTAATCAGAAGGCTAGACCGTCCAATTTCACAGCCTTTTACTTCCGGCCTACCCGACCTTCTGAGGACTCGGCCCACGTAGATCGCGAAGGCCGGGTCCTCAGGAGGATGCAGCCCATGAATTTGGACACGACCATTATGAAAATCATATCTGAGCGTTTAGCAACTATAGATGAGTATGATGCTGATAGAGAAAGGCAGCGCCTCCATCAGCTCTTAGCTTATGAACATGCTAAGTCCATATTTGATACTGCATCACAGTCAAGTTACCAATCTGAAGCAAGCATTGCAGCCAAAAGAATCGATGCAGTTGCAGAATTAGCTGCAAAAGAAGCTCAGTATAAAATCACACAAGAGGAAATAAAACAAAAACAAAAAATAAGAGAAATGGAAGAGAAACACAGGAGGGAATTGGATGCACAAAGGTCTGAACTAGAGCGTTTACAAGCAGAAAAGGAAAGGCAAGCAGCACGTGCAAAATTAGAGATTTATGACAAGGAATTTAAAGTTGATATGGACAGTCAGTTAATGTTACAGAGCAATGGGATGTCTGTTATCAACCAAAGCTTTGCACAACCAGCCTCAGAGCTCTCTACAGGTTCATATCACCCACATGTGGAAAAATATGCATCCATCCCTGTCAATAATCCTCTACAACAACTCCACTCGCAAATTGTCATTCCATCGCCCCCCACAGATGTATTCCAGCTGGCTAAAGCTATTCAAGACAGCATAGCAGTAAGCAGAATTCCAGTGCCAGTGCCCATCATGTTCAGCGGAGATCCCATCACCTACATCGAATGGAAGGCTTCCTTCATCTCACTGGTGGGCCACAAAGGTATATCTCCAGCTGAAAAACTGCATTTGTTAAAAAGGTATATCACTGGTCCTGCTCTTAAGTGTCTTGAGGGCACGTTCTACTACAGTGATGAAGAGGCATACAAAGATGCATGAAAAAGACTTGACCAACGCTACGGTCAGCCATTTGTTGTTCAAAAGGCATTCAGAGACAAACTGTCAAAGTGGCCTAAAATCCACTCAAAAGATGCAGAAGGTCTACGGGCCTTTTCTGATTTTCTCACAACCTGTCTGCAAGCAACACCACATGTAAAGGGCTTAGAGATACTAAGTGACTGTGAGGAAAACCAAAAGTTATTGCAAAAGGTTCCAGAATGGCTCGCAACACGTTGGAATCGTCAAGTCACAGTTGCTCTCATGAAAGGCAAAGATTTTCCCTCTTTCAAGGATTTTACAGAGTTTGTAGCACTCGAGGCAGAAATTGCATGTAATCCTGTGACTTCTTCATATGCACTCCATTCATGCAGCTCATCCTTGGAGAAAAGATACACAAGGGAGACCAAACCAAACAGATCTGTGACTCAAGTCTTTACTACACAAGCCACAGTACAAGGAGAAAAAACTAAGTCAAATGACACAAAGTTAAAGGTGGCCTGCATGTTCTGCAAAGATGAAAGTCATCAGTTGTCAAAGTGCCCAAGCTTCTCAGAAAAGTCACTAGACCACAAACGGACATTTGTGAAGGACAATAAACTGTGCTACGGGTGCTTAAAGGTGGGCCACAATGCCAGAGACTGTCGTCATCACCACAAATGTGACACTTGCAAAGGACGACACCCCACCTGTTTGCACAATGAGAGTCACATGGCAAACGAAAGGCCTCAGAGCTCTACAAATGTTGCTTCAACCACAGAAAATGACACCATGGCAGCCACAGCTCTGAATGTTACTAAGGTGGGTCAATCAGGTAGTACCTCCATGATTGTTCCTGTGTGGGTTTCCGCTACCCAGAGTCCATCTAAAGAGCAGCTTGTGTACGCTTTATTAGACACACAAAGTGACAACACATTTGTCAGTGAAGAGGTAATTAACCAGTTACAAGCAGTATCCCATCCAGTTAAGCTAAAACTAACCACGATGCTGGGAGTTCACATGACAGTCAAAAGTCAGAGAGTAGCAGGGTTACGTGTGAGAGGTTATAATTCAGATGTTCACATTGACCTTCCACCCTCCTACACAAAGGACTACATTCCATTTAACTATGACAACATACCCGCAAATGAAACCGCAAAACAATGGCCCCATCTGTCAGAGATCGTTGATCAGATACCTCCTCTCCTGAGTTGTGATGTTGGACTGCTCATTGGATTTAAAATTATGGACTGAAGTACTTAGCCAAAGAGCACTGCCACTCGCACCCAGCAGGTTCACAGTTCATTGAGAAAGACTTTTACGTCGATGATGGAGTTACGAGCACAAACACAGTGAAAGAAGCAATACAGTTGGCACAAGAAGCCAGAGAAATCTGCAGCAAAGGTATCCTGCGTCTCCACAAGTTTGTTTCTAACAATCACACTGTTTTGCAAAGTATACCTGCATCAGAGTGTGCTGTAAACATTAACATAAGAAACTTGACATTCAAAGACATGCCACAAGAAAGAGCACTAGGCATCCAGTGGAACATTGAAAAGGACTGTGTCAAATTTGACAACACACTGAAAGTCCAGCCAGCCACACGCAGAGGCATTCTTTCCACCGTCGCGTCGATCTATGACCCACTTGGATTTTTAGCGCCATATGTGCTGAATGGAAAGAAAATCTTGCAAGAAATGTGTCAGCATGGTGTCGGGTGGGACGACCCCATACCTAATGCACTCAAGCCAAGGTGGGTGGGTTGGCAAAGTGACTTTGTAAATCTAGACAAGCTGGACATACCTCGCTGTTACCTACCTGCTAACTCTGGTGAAACTAAAGAAATAGAGTTGCACCACTTTTCAGATGTGAGCTCAAGTGGTTATGGACAATGTAGCTGTCTGAGGGCAAAAAATGCTAAAGGTGAAATTCACTGCTCTCTGGTAATAGCAAAGGCTCGAGTTTCTCCAACTAAACTGACCACAATCCCCAGACTTGAATTAACAGCAGCTGTAGTTTCAGTCTCAGTCAGCAACATGTTACGGGAAGAACTGTGTTATGGTGCAAAGGAGTATTTCTGGACTGATTCAAAGGTGGTGCTGGGCTACATAAACAATGATGCACGTCGTTTCCACACCTTTGTAGCTAACAGGGTCCAGAAGATCAGGGAAAGTACAAGCCCTCAGCAATGGTTTTACGTGCCATCAGAACTGAATCCAGCTGACAGTGCTTCGAGAGGTGTAACTGTCAATGAGTTAAATAAGTCTATCTGGTTCACTGGCCCCGCCTTTTTGTGGAAAAATGAACTGCCCACAGCACAACCTGTCGAGCTGGATCTGACCATAGGAGATCCAGAAGTCAGAAAGGTACAGACAAGGTTAACTAAAGTCACTGACACTGTAAGTCTTGCTGAACGTCTAAGTAAGTTCTCCTCCTGGTCCAAAGCAATTAAGGCTGTAGCACATCTCATAAGAAGGGCTAGACACATCAAGTCAAATGCATCAGCTACAGTGAGTGAGCAGAAAAATGCTGAACTTGTGATCATTCGACATGTACAAAGTCAAACGTATAAACAGGAAATAAAACTGCTGAAGAAAGGAGAACAGCTCCCACATCATAACAAACTGTTTAAACTGGACATTTTCATGGATACAGATGGTCTCCTCAAGGTGGGAGGGAGACTCCAGCATGCAACGAGTGACACCTTCAAACACCCGATCGTGATCCCAAAAGAACATTATGCAGCCAAACTCATAATATCTCACTGTCATGACAAAGTAAAACACCAAGGAAAGGGATTCACCATAAATGAAATCAGATCCAGTGGCTACTGGATTCCTGGGATGAGTAAAACAGTTGCCTCATTCATCCGACAATGTGTGATCTGCCGCAGACTCCGCAAAGCTCCAGAGGGTCAAAGGATGAGTGACCTACCTCCACAACGCTTAGAGCCCTCTCCTCCCTTCACACACTGCGGCATGGACTGTTTTGGTCCATTTGTGACAACAGAGGGAAGAAAACAGCACAAACGGTATGGACTCCTATTTACTTGCTTTTGTTCTCGTGCCATTCACATCGAGTTCTTAGAGGACTTGTCTACTGATGCATTTGTGGGGTCTGCTGGGGCGGCAACATCTCTGCGGGGGACAGGAAGAGACTGAACAGGCTGATCCGCAGGGCCAGCTCTGTTCTAGGATGCCCTCTGGACCCAGTGGAGGTGGTGAGTGACAGGAGAATGGTGGCTAAGCTGTCATCCCTGTTGGACAACATCTCCCACCCCATGCATGAGACTGTGACAGCACTGAGCAGCTCCTTCAGTGGCAGGCTGCGGCGCCCACGGTGTGGGACGGAGAGATTTCGCAGGTCTTTCCTCCCCACTGCTGTCAGACTCCACAATAAAGACTTTAACTGATCAAACACACACACCCACAAATGTGCAATAACACTAATGTGCAATAATCTTTTCTGGCATCATTGTATTTTTACTCAATTGTATATAGCATTTGTACTCTATTTTTATCTCATTGTATATTTTATTCTATTTTATTCTACTGTATACAGTATTTTATTTTATTCTATTCTGTACAGTTGTGTACTGTATTTATTCTTATTTTATTTTTGCTTCATAACTTTTGCACTGTCCACTTCCTGCTGTGACAAAACAAATTTCCCACGTGTGGGACTAATAAAGGTTATCTTATCTTATCTTATCTTATCTTATCTTATCTTATCTTATCTTATCATTTATTAATGCATTAAGATGTTTCATTTCAATCAGAGGTGCAGTTCGACACATCCAATGTGACCAGGGAACGAACTTTGTTGGTGCTCAGAATGAGTTTAAAGCAGCTTTAAATGAGCTAGACACTCAGAGACTAAATACATACTTGTCTGAAAAACAATGTGACTTTGTGATGAACTCACCCCACGCTAGTCACGCAGGGGGAGTGTGGGAACGTCAGATAAAGACTGTCAGAAGTGTGCTGAATACCACTCTGTCACTGGCTCATGACAGACTCAATGATGCTTCATTACGGACCTTATTCTACGAAGCCATGGCTATAGTCAATAGCAGACCCCTGACTATAGATAACTTGAACAGCCCCGACAGCCTAGAACCGCTCACGCCCAATCATCTGCTGCACATGAAATCCAATGCACCGTTGCCTCCACCTGGTGCCTTTTCAAATGAGGACCTGTACAGCAGGAAGAGGTGGTGCCGCGTGCAGTTCCTTGCAGAGCAGTTCTGGAGCCGCTGGAGACGAGAATACATTCACAACATCATTTCAAGGCAAAAGTGGCACTCACCAAAGAGGAATCTTTTATATATATATATATATTTATTGACATTTTTTGATATAAGAAAAAACAAACAAACAAACAAAAACAAACAAAAAACAACAACAGACAACACAACAGCAAGGGCTAAAACACACAAATAAGACAAAAGTTTACACTGCAACGACAAAAATACTACTTCAACACTGGCAATAAACAAAAATAAAATGCTAAGGTGGTAGGCTAAGTTATTGGTGATCGATCAAACAGGACTTTGTTTTAATACATGGTCTAAAAATGGCTGCCACACATCAAAGAAATTATTAAGTTTGTCCGTGTGAGAGTATTCTGTTATCATATGTTACCTTATATCTGTAATCAAAGTAGTTGAAATTATGATACTGCTGTAGATCATATTATACCCCTTAATATAGAGTGTGTGATCAGTATGTAGTTTTAGTTTGCATTATACTTCTGACTTAAAAGAGTGTGAAAATCATTAGATCTATTTGAGTGACCTGTATTATTCGACACTGTTGAATGTGTTACACTGTTTCTTGACATTTCATACTGCTGAATCATGAAGAGAATGTTGGGTGCAGAAGACCTTGTGTCTAAAATAGAAGAAGAGACGACCACATTCCATACCCCCACCCTTACAGAGAGCAGAAAGACAGGGAGCCGAGGTCATAACTTAGGCGCCGTAAGAGAGAAAACATGTGAATGTTTAGGCTTTTACGACTAGGTGGGGGCTACTAGAGGCTATAAAAGGCTGAGTAACCCGTCACCATTTTGAGACTTGCTGTGACCCTCTGCAGGCAACTCTCCCCATCATGATGGTTCTTATGCTCTTAAGTGTTGAATTATATGGAAATAAAATATTGTTGATTGAGCATATATACACCGAGTATTGTCCTTCCTTCAGCCCAAAGATTAAAAGAACTGGGAGATTTTAACAACTTGGTGCCGGTGACCCGGATCTTTGGCGTGCTGAGGAGGGGCAGATTTGGCCTGTGGTGAGATCGTGGGGCGAGGCGAACAGAAAGGACCGGTCCAAACAGAAAGGTAAGCACAGCCTGTTGTATTATAAATACCAAATGTGCATATTGGGCTTTCCAAATCAATCTGTTCGCTGAGTTACACGTATTTTCACATTAAATTTGTCGGTGTCTGGTTTTTGGCGCAAGATACTAACAACATAAGTTGAGCCTAAATTCCAGTGTGTTAAATAAACTGCTTCTACCAAGAAACTAATAATATACTACGTTGAGCTAGTTGCAGTTTAATTGCATCTACCAAGAAACTAATAATATACTACGTTGAGCTAGTTGCAGCCCACTTTACCTTCCACATTTAACTTTGTCTAAGACTGGCTTCTGTAGCAATAATACATTAGAATCTTTTGGAGACGCGGCCATAATTTCAGTACATTGAATAGAGGTTTTGAAGTGGGTTATGATGTCGGTTGAGTCCTCGTTGATGCGGTCATAAAATTAGTGTGAAATTAAGGTTAAGCAGATACTGGCTTACGGTGTCGGTTAAGCACTGGCAACGCGTAATGCGAAACACGTCCGTAGGTTTTGGTTTATGATACGGCCGTGTTCCGGTGTGGCGGCCATAAGTACAGTAGTGAGGGGTTGCTGGTTTCAGCACGTTGAAAAGAGGTTAGACGGTGGTTTATGGTGTCGGTTTTGAGCCTCGAGGGCTGCGGTCATAAAATTATAAGTAAAATATTTACTTCACCCCGATTAAAGGTAAAGTAGACGCTGGTTTATGGTGACGGTTTTGAGCTTCGGGGACGAGCATCACTTCTGTTTTATGATGCGATTTTGCCCCGTTGTGGCGGCCATAAGCGCAGTAAAAGGGGTACATGGTGTATGGTGCGATTGTGCTTCAGAAGAGTTCTAACAGTTGAGTTCAGAGGTTTCTGTGTAAATTTCCGCTGATGAGAAGCGCTCTCTGTGGGTCTCACTGCTGGTGAAACGCGCTGTGTGTGTGAGGCGCGCACTGGGTGCTGTTCTGTGTGTGAAGCGCGCTCTGGGTGCTGCTCTGTGGGTGAGGCGCGCTCTGGGTGTGTTTCCGTGTGTGAAGCGTGAACACAGTGACAGTGGCGGTTGATGTGTGAATAGGAGGACATTAGTGCGAAGAGAATGCTTTAAGATCAAAGGTTGACGCCTAGTGTACCTGTGGAAATTAATTTTGTCCTGGGGTTGGCTCCCCCACCGTGTGTCGGACGCGACGCACGGACCAGCGGCGTCTGGAGGTCCAGGCTTATCACCTGAGAACTCAGGGCCCTCAAACGATAACAGAGTAACACTGGAACGGCCGTGTAATCACGGGTTCACATTTATTCTGGAATAGAACAAGAGAATGCTTTGACATCTAAGGTTGAGTTCTATAGTAGTCAAAAAGAAAACCGAGGTTAGAATCCTCATTTCTTAAAATAGAGGTTAGAGTCCTCGTTTCAGTGACGTTTCAGTGGTTAAAATTGTTGTGTGCCTGTCCCCTGATAACGTGAAATTAAATAAAGAGGGAATTTGGAGCCACATAGAGATAGACGGGCATAATTGGGTGTATTACTCTGTGGTGTAATAAAAAATAATAAAAAAAGGAGAGAGAGAGAGTAAGAGGTGCGTAGTGGAGAATTATTGAGGAGCAGAGAGAGGAATGTGTTGGGAGACTGGCGTGCAGTTTGCGCTGTCAAGGTGGGCGTGTTGCCTGCTTATCTGTTTAACAGTGATGAAAATGATATTAAATAAATCTCTTAGTGTGTTAATACAGGAAGCTACGGACCTGGACCAACTGCCCCCACAAGCACAGCGGCCGAAGCAAAATTATAAGTAAGGGGAACCACACCCAGCAAGAATCAGCAGCTGTGAAACAGACAGCAGCGAGGAGAGAATTAGAGGAGAAACTAAATCTGTAAGAGCACATGAAATTGGGTTGAATTTTGGGGCCAACAGACTTGTGGAGGTTGGGAAGGCGTCCGGAGCATCACAACAAGAGGTGGAACAAAAACACACACGAGCAGAGAAATGTGAGAGAAAGGCTCCTTTTAAGGTAATGCCTAGTTTGAGAAAAAGTTAAAATTAACCTGCCTAAAAATGCACACACATGCAATGAAAAAACAGCTTACACTCATGAACATGTGAAGATTTTCCAGCAAGGTTAAAGCAGCAAAAATTAACATACTTCTGTTGTTAAATGATGAAGTTTATCCATTACTAACAAATAAACCCTCTGGGTTGCAGGACAACAATTTAATTTCAAAGAAAAAAAGAAAATAAAGAGACTGGTATGACCAACCAGTGAGGAAACAACAAATTTAGTGGTTAAGAGTCAAATTGTGAGATGTTTTCTGATGATTGAACAACAAGTGATTGGAAAGAAAATTTCTCTTTTGTGACTTTAAACATGATCTTAGGAATTTGAACATGTGCATGTTGTCCTGTCAACTTGGTGGGCTATGAGTTAATTATATCGTGAGAAAGAAAAAAAAAAAGAAAAAAAGGGGGAGAGAAGGCTGACACAGGGCCTGGCCCGGTGTTTCTCCCCTCTCGTTGTAACACAGCCAACACAACATCATTTTCCTGTTCGTACACTTTTGTTTGTTTTTGGTTTGTTTTGTTTTGTTTTGTTTTGTTTTTTTTTTTCTCTTTATGTTTGATTACAGGCTGCTTTGCTGGCCCTGAAAGCCGAGGCTGACCTGGACTCCTGCTCTCCCCTCTACGTGACCCTGACCAAATGCTGCAACAGCTGGACCCACAACAACAACCTGAAAATGTCAACAGTGCTGCAGGAATGCGATCTCATGCAGCAGAGACGGAGAGCATTAAACCTAAGGCCCGTTTCACTACAGGGGGGAAAATTCTCAGACAGCTTCAGCTGACAGAGCTGTGACGAGACGCCCGCCAAGCCCGAATGAAAAGTAAGGTCAAGCAAAAGGATGCTGATCTTGATAACTCTGCATTAACACTGTGCAGGACAGTGATGGACCAACACGCATGATCGGGCAGCAAAAAGGGGCGCGACAGAGACAGGAGGAGTAACTGAGGTCAAAAGGCACCTCAGAATGGACAAAATACAGGAGAAGAAGATGCAGGTTTCACCTACGGTGAGCATGGACATTGGAGAAAGGACTGCCCCAATTGGGGTTAGAACCAGGACGGACTGAACTTTGAGCAGCAGCAGCAGCAATGGTCGCAAACAGACTGAAAAGGAGGAGGGCAGGACCCCAGGGCACGCTTCAGGCTGTGGTTTACCCAAGATACCAGAACAGGAAAGTGATGAACACACACACACACACACACACACACACACGCACATTGGAATGCTGATTCACTGAGAAGTGATCCACACACATACACACACACATACACATACACATGCACACGCTTGTGCAACGAAGAGTGATGCGCGCACACACACATACACGCTGACGCAATGAAGAATGCTTTGCTAACAAATGCTTATGCTGATATGCAAAATGCTGCACACAAATATCCCAATACATAGTTTTTATGAGGGGCCATTGATTATCGTTGATTACTTAAAATGTGTTTTATGTCACCCAGAGTACATTTATGTAGATTTAAGGGGTAAGGTCTGAAACAGTTTGGTTATGAAAACAATGTCTGTGTGTGATGTCTGTTTATGGTTCAAGGCCTTGACTGAATTCTTTGCTGTGCTTCACACAGCCTGATGAGGAGCAGAGGCACAGAGTGAAAAGGATGAATTAATAGTGTAAGTTTTAGGTCGAAGTACTGCATTTTCTGTGATTGAAATTTAATTCAAGGAGGAACAAAAGGTGTTACGGTACCTGAGGTTCTCATTCCCACACAATATTGTCCCGACAGGAAGCAAAACGTTCCTGTGAATTTCTGGTTGATTTTTTGGTTTTGCTTAGCGCTAGCTTGATTTTATCAGTGAGCTTTGGGTTGTGTTCTTTCTCGTAAGCGAGAGAGGGATGAGTTTATGTTTGGACATGTCTGCAACGGGCCCTAGTTTGTGTTATTTTTATTAGTATTTTGTTGGTTACGTCTGTTTTTGTTTTTGTTACAGTGCACTGAGGAAAATCTGAGAGGTGATCCACCGGTGGTGATATTTTGTGAGTTCATGATTTAACAATCAGCTCTTTAAACCAGGCCTGAAAGATTGAGATTTAAAGCGCTATAAAATATTATTACTGTAAACAGTTGCAAAGTGTGCTTCTCCATGATTGTAATTGGCTTGAGAGAAATTCACTTATATGGGACACTGATCACGTGAGAAGTCCTGAGTCTAAAAGGATTGCAGCGAGTCAATCCAGTCCGAAAAACAAAGAATTGTTTTCTTTTTAAAATGATGACGTCATCTTGCTGGTGATGGATGCTCGAATAGGTCACGCGTGAGACTCCATTATCAGCAACATCTGGTATGAATGTGTGTGAATGAATGCATGTGACTGGACTGGGATGGACTGACTAAAAGTTTTGACTGACTTGATACTGAGACAATGACTGCACGAACTTTAGGATTAGTAAATGCTGACAAACAATTCACCCAGCCGGCAAGAGAAGGGTGGATGCTTCGCTTTGTTTTGTTTTGTTTTTGCAGGAGCAGGAGGATAAGAGAGACTGAAGAGGAGACGGTAGCTTCACATGAGAGTGTGGAACTGCAGATTTAACCCTTTGGTTGCTAATTTTGAGTTCTGAGATATGATGTCACTAACCTTCTCTTTTAATTTTCTAGCTCCGATGAATTGACACATGGGAGTGTGTCAAAAAGGGGGGAGTGGAAGTTGAGTTTTAACATCAAACAATGGTTTTATGAACATTTTATGACTTTATTTGTGTTTAATAATTTAGGTATGGTAAAACTTAAGCTTATAATGTGTTAGAAAAAAATGGTTAATTTGTTTTTGTTTTTGATTTCTTGATTAAACTAAGCGGTTATAATCACTTTCATAAACACATTGCAAATGTGCTCATAATGAGTTGACACTCAGTCTTTTGAAGGGCATAAGCTTCGTTCGGCGTGACTGTCCGGACTGATATATTGTAGGTATTGACTTTGAGTGCAGAGGATGCAAACACGCTTACACACATAGATAATGATTAGAATGAGTCCCTGGGTCACAGAGTTCTGAACATAATATTTTATACCAACTTTGAATCACTAGAGGAGCAATGGATAACAACATTAGATTATCAAGGCTAGGGAGAGAGGTGTTTTGGTTTTCTGTCTCTTACAGAGAAAGGAACAGACACCAGACGAGGTTACGGAGATACGAGGATCCTCCAGCAGAGACAGATGTAGGGACTGCCGAGACAGCAACTGGGGTCAAGTGTCATGGCGTTTGGGCTCCTCGAGAAGATGGATCCCATAAACACAGCAATAACCATGAAGGGGTTGGCGAAAATCTAGGAACACCAGACCAACGAGGTTCGAGAGGCTCTTGGCAAAAAGGGGGACACGGCGGTGACCCCAGAATACACAGATCTTTGTTTGAAATCGGGGCAGAATAATCCCCTGATCTGTGCAACGACTAAAGGGTGGTCTAACCCCAGAGGTCGAAGAAAGAAGCTGAGAATCACCCAACTGGAAGATACTGGTAGCTGCAGCAATAAAATAAAGGTTAAAAGCTCCTTAGACAGAGGTTCTAGTCTGAGTACATTTGAAAGGTATAAGGTGGCACCAAAATGGGGGTGGGAAACTGGAGCACCAAAATAAAGCTGTGGGAGAATTGGGGAGTGATGGGAGTGTCATCTGTAACTGCTGTTATGGTTGTAAATCTAATTTTTCTTGCATCTGAACTGTGCAAACACAGAGGTCATTTCACATATGGTCGACCCGTTAAAGGGGGACAGAGGGCCTCAGGACCAAGAAGAGCTGGATCTTGTAACGCTGGAGTGTATGTTATAAGTGATCTCTTTTTAAGAGATCAAAAGGGGGAATTGTGAGAGTATTCTGTTATCATATGTTACCTTATATCTGTAATCAAAGTAGTTGAAATTATGATACTGCTGTAGATCATATTATACCCCTTAATATAGAGTGTGTGATCAGTATGTAGTTTTAGTTTGCATTATACTTCTGACTTAAAAGAGTGTGAAAATCATTAGATCTATTTGAGTGACCTGTATTATTCGACACTGTTGAATGTGTTACACTGTTTCTTGACATTTCATACTGCTGAATCATGAAGAGAATGTTGGGTGCAGAAGACCTTGTGTCTAAAATAGAAGAAGAGACGACCACATTCCATACCCCCACCCTTACAGAGAGCAGAAAGACAGGGAGCCGAGGTCATAACTTAGGCGCCGTAAGAGAGAAAACATGTGAATGTTTAGGCTTTTACGACTAGGTGGGGGCTACTAGAGGCTATAAAAGGCTGAGTAACCCGTCACCATTTTGAGACTTGCTGTGACCCTCTGCAGGCAACTCTCCCCATCATGATGGTTCTTATGCTCTTAAGTGTTGAATTATATGGAAATAAAATATTGTTGATTGAGCATATATACACCGAGTATTGTCCTTCCTTCAGCCCAAAGATTAAAAGAACTGGGAGATTTTAACATCCGCTAATGTGTACCTAATTCTCTCCATATGTAGTAGAGCAGTCAGTTCTGTGAGCCACATTTTGAATTGAGGTACAATATCCTACTTCCAGAGAGTCAAGATAATTTTCTTAGCAATTACCATTCCGAACAAAACTGTAGTTTGTGCAGCAGAGCTGAGGTGTAAAAGGGAAGAGGAAGATCCAAACAATGCAATTATTGGGTCCGGCTCTAATGTGCAATTATAGATATCAGAAAAACAATTAAAAATGTCCAACCAATAGTTATACAATTTGGGACAAGTCCAAAACAAATGAGTTAGAGAGCCTTCTCCAAGTTTACAACGATCGCATATCGAACTGATAGAAGGAAAAATCCTGTGCAGTTTAGTTTTTGAATAATGAAGTCTATGAAGCACTTTAAATTGAATTAACTGATGCCTTGCATTTATAGAGCAAGAATGGATCCTACACAGACTCCTCTCCCACACCTCATCTCCAATCAGCAAACCAAGCTCTTCCTCCCATGCCATCTTCAAAAAGTCAGATTTAAAATTTAAATACTCAGAAAAGGCTTTCACAAAACCAGAAACCAACTTTTTAGAATCCAGGGAACTCAGAAGGAGTGCAAAAATTGACCCCTCTTCCGGAAGAGATGGAAAATTAACAATACTCTGACGAACATAGTTTCTTATCAGTAAATAATGAAAAAAATGTGACGCAGGAAGAGAGAACTTGTTCTGCAACTGAGTAAATGATGCAAATTGCCTGTCAATATATAAATCTTTGAGAGTAATAATACCTTTCTGTGTCCAGACCTCAAAAGAGGCGTCTAAACATGAGGGTGGAAATGCATGATTACCGTATATTGGAGTGTGGATCGAAGTGTCTGGTAGACCACAACCTTTTGTGATCTGACTAAAGATTTTAACGCAGTTCGAAACTATAAAATTATTGACCTTGGTTCGCGGATTAGAGGATGAAAAAAGAAGAGCAGGGAGGGAACTATTCTCAACCCCACCACTCTCTATGACCACCCAAGGTGGGGTATCGGCAGACTTAACTTTTTGTACCCTTCCTGCCAGTAAGCAAGAGTTCTAGCATTTGCAGCCCAATAATAAAACTGAAACAGTGGCAAAGCAAATCCACCCTTAAGTTTTGACTTACATAGATGAACTTTTGATATCCTGTGAGTTTTAAAGCCCCAGACAAATGGTAATACTACTGAGTCGATCACTTTAAAAAATTGCTTATTCAGAAAAATAGGTAAGTTTAAAAATAAATATAAAAATTTAGGAAGGGAAACCATTTTGATTACATTAACGCGACCTACCATGGAAATAGGGAGAGCCCTCCATTTCTCAACATCTATTTTCAATTTTTCTACTTGTTCAAGATAATTCAACTTAAAGATCAATTTAGGATCCTTAGGCAAAGTGACACCCAAGTATTTCAATCTGTCTGTAATTTTAAAAGGCAAAACTTTTAAAAAATCAACATCCAAATTTGCAGTTAAAGCCACAAACTCACTCTTCTGCCAGTTAATTGTGTAACCTGAGATTTCCACAAATGACCTCACCACATCTAAGAGTACAGGAACAGATCGCTCAGGATTTGACAAAAACAAAACAACATCATCCGCATATAAGGAAATGTAGTGCTTGATATTCCCCAATCGGACAGGGTCAATAGAGGGCTCATTCCTAATGGCTATTGCAAGAGGTTCAATAGAAACTGCAAAGAGCAAAGGGCTCAAAGGGCAGCCTTGTCGTGTCCCGCGGTGTAAAAAAAAAGGCGCTGATCTATCTTGGTTAGTAAGAATGGAAGAAGAGGGATGCCTATATATCATATCAACCCATGATATAAACTGTTCGCCTAAACCGAACTTCTCCAGTACCTGGAGCATATAGGCCCACTCGACCTGGTCAAACGCCTTTTCAGCATCTAAGCTCAGTACTGCGATCTTGGAAGCTCCCCAATGCCTATGATACATAATATTCATCAATCTTCGAACATTAAAGAAGGAAAACCTCTGGGGAATAAACCTGAAAACTGGGTTTATTCACCAAAGAGGAATCTAAAAGTAGGTAGGTGATGTTGTGTTGGAAATGGATGAACTGGCACCCAGAGGGGAATGGAGACTTGCAAGAGTTGTAGAGACTGTCAGTGGGAAAGATGGACTTGTGCGAAGGGTAAAGATCTCACTTGGAGAAAAGAGACTCAATAACAAAGGTCAACGCTCTACTAAACTATCAGTTGTGGAGCGTCCAGTACAAAAACTTGTGTTGTTGTTAGAAAGTTGTTAAGGTAACTCCTACATGGGTTATTTTGTTTGGGGAAAATTATTCATAGTGGTTCTTATGTAAACCAATTATTCATAATTTTGGTGGGAGTGTAAATAACCCTAAATGCCTTTATTTAGTTCCCTGCACCTTATTTTGACACTCATCGTTGTTTTCTACTACTAACTTCCTGTTTGGGTGTAGCTTTTATTTTGATGGGATGATTTCCCATAAGACTGTTTTTGGCGCAGTTTTCAGCAGCAGTCGCGGGAGTTTGAAATGTCATGGTTTACCGGAGCCTATGGAGATTTCTTTTGTTATTAGCAGCCCCCTTGATAGAGGCACAAGCTCTTACGGTGAGATTGATGGTTTACTGCCATTAAACCTTCAAAATGTCATCAGTAAAGTGTCATCCTTCATTCGGGGGGGTTCGCTACACATAACTTATACTTATTTCATTTTTCTATAGGCATATAGATGGAAACCACAAACTTGTGAGATGGAGGATGGTGTTCCATGGCTGTGTGGATGGTTTCAGTAGAACCATCATCTACCTTGCTTGTTTAGATAACAACAGGGCATCAAGTGTTTTGTCACTGTTCATGGTTGGTGTTCAGAACTTTGGAATGCCATCCAGAGTGAGATGTGATCGTGGACTAGAAAACACTGGTGTTGCCTGGTTCATGCTTTACAGCAGGGGTGTCAAACTCCAGGCCTCGAGGGCCGGTGTCCTGCAGGTTTTAGGTAACACCCTGGGTAAACACACCTGAATCAATTGATTAGTTCATTACCAGGCCTCTGGAGAAATTTAAGACAGGGTAGGTAATTTAGCCATTTGATTCAGCTGTGTTGGATCAAGGACACATCTAAATCCTGTAGGACACTGGCCCTCGAGGCCTGGAGTTTGACACCTGTGCTTTACAGGCAAGGACTGAACAGGCATAGTGTTATCACTGGCAGGTCAGTGCATAATCAAAGAATTGAGCGATTATGGGTAGAATTAAATCGAGTGGTCTCATATAATTTTGTTAATCTTTTCAATTTTATGGAGGAGCATGGTGTATTAGATTCACTTAATGAGGTCCATTTATTTTGTCTTCATTATATATATTTGCCACGTATTCAAAGAGCTGCCACAGAATTTCAGAACCAGTGGAATAACCATGGACTTTCAACACAAGGAGGGCAAACCCCTCTTCAGCTGTGGCAAAGTGGCATTGTCAACAATGCAGGAATACATAACCCAAATATGAATGGTATTTGTGAAAATGAATTTGGTATTGATGAATGCAGACCACTGCCAGAGCTGGAGACAAACAATAATGTCGTTGTTCCATCAATTAACATTTCCATCAGTGACGCCATGATGGTTACACTTCAACAGACCTTTGATCAATTTGAAGATGATGGCAATAACGGTATATATTTATTTTGCAACCTTGTTCATCTTCTTGAGAGACAATCCTAAAATATCAGTAAGGCCTCTGGAGAAATTTCATTTACTGTAATTGTGGTTGTGCAGCTTAAAAAGAATACAGTGCCAAGACTGTTGTTAGTTCAGTATTATTAGCAGTTTAGTCACAGCTTTAAATTTCAAGAATGGTACTATCAACCTTGCCATGCATGTTGATGGTTTGTATGTAATTTTAAAGAATTTATGAGTTGTATTATGTGAGTGTTTTGTGTTAAACCATGTTTTGTTTTAAAACACCTTGTTAAAAGAAAAAAAATAAATTTGTGCAACCACATTTTATTGAGGTTTTTGGTCATCACAATCACCAGGTGTATTGTCTCGGAACAAGATGACTCAAACTGATAACATTAACATTATTACAGTCAGTAAATACATCAAACATGGATCACTGATCAAATAGAATAGAAGTGTCAGATAAACAATATTGAAGAACACCAGAGAATAAAAGCAACAAACAAGTACAAAGCTAGAAAAAAATAAATAAATCACAATGCACATAAATTAATGCAATGAAAAAAAAACTGAATTGAATTGAATTATGTTAGTCCTTATAACTATTGTATACTTGTAGAAAGGTACCCTGACAAGCAAAAAGACATGAAGCAAATGAACATTTGTTAAAAGGGCAATGCAAAAATGGAGCCTCCAATCACAAAATAGGTGGGTGAAATATGAAATATGGCAACATGAAGTAAATTCAGCTTAGTCTCAAGTGTGTTAGTTGGTGTTTTAGGTGGAACTTTTTTTTTGTTTGTTTGATTTCTGGGAAAGAAAAAAAATCTTAGAATTACTTAATCATTGACACTCATTTATTTAACTTAGTGCAAAGCTCAGATTAGCATACTAACCTGACCAGGAATTAAGCTATTCCAAAACCATGTGTATTACCTAATGCAAAGTCCATATTCCCCTGAAAGTCTTTGTAAGAGGTATGAAGTGGTAACTTTAAACAATTGATGCACGTGTTTGCAATGGGTAGTTTAGACATGGTTTGTGCATCAGGCTCTTGGTAAAGAAATTCAATAGACGGTTGTGAAGAGAAGCCAATTGGTGGAACAGTGTTGGCTCCAGTGGCGAAGGCAAGAATTGTCCCCAGCTTCTGCGTTCCGTCTTGATCTAAAGAAAAAGCAATACTGTCAAAAATGGCATTAAAGACAAAAAACACAGCAAGCATTTCTACTTTTAACTGATTCAATGAAATGATGCGCTGCATTATAAATTGAACACACAATGCCTAAAACGCTACATTTACCTTCTGCATCTGTTAGGTAGTCTCTCTAGAAAAAAATGACAACTGCTTCAGCATGCCTTTTATTGCTCCCAGCTGGAGAAAGGCAGATGGTAAAGAGGCTGTCAAGAAGGTCAGCTGTAAGCACTGAAGGTGACCAGCACAGAAGGGTGCGAAAACTCTCTGGGTGAGCTTGGATTTTGTCCAGCACCTCAAGGGTCCGTAGTCCATCCTGAAATCTAAATGATAATCAGAATTACCTTTAAAATCACAAATCACATCAAAAATGAATGGATCCAAGAAATATAATCTACAACATATGAATTATATATACAATAATTTTTAACTTCAGGTTATTCACATCATCAAAAGTGTATATCCCAAATCTGCATTTTTCATGTGATGCTGGCACCTTTGGAGGCATGGTGTACCTACACATAAAGAAATGTCCCACAAAATTCCCAGAATAGAAGGCAATCAGCATGGGTTTGAGTTACTTATTGTACAATAATAAATACATACATACATACCTTTCAAATGGACCACGGACTTTGTGTATTACTTGAAACATGAGAATGTCTTCCAGCCTCCGCAGCGGCCTCAGGCAGCCAGCATTGGCTAAGTCAGTGGTTCCCAAACTTTTTTTGCTGGGTCCCCCTTTGTTTTACAAAAAAATGTTCGCCCCCACCCCCACCCCACCCCCTCCCGCGCGTGCACGCACAGACACATCCTCCAACCACACACACCCATATTGCTCCATTGCGGTTTATTTCACACCTCCAACATTTAGTAAACAATTAAGCAAATACAGGTAATCTGCAATAAATTACAGGTAGTAAGAAAATAAACTAACTCTTTTACGCTACGTCTACACCTACACGGGTATTTTTGAAAACGCAGCTGTTTCGTCAACACGTAAACGGCGTTTCGAATCACCGAAAACTGCGATTTTTTAAAACTCCTTTTTTGCGTTTACGTGTGGACGAGGATTACAGAGTTCGTCACGCAACGACAAAGGCATGTGCCTTTTTTCACGTCACGCTGTGGGCCACGTTATTGTTTACATGAAATGAATTGCAGAATGGCAGATAGAGACAAAATACTGTTAATCTGACTATCTTCAACTTTTACACGCTTACATATACACACGCAGTTACTGTCCCTCTATTTAGAAAGGCAGAGGCGTCATGTGTAGTTGTTTTTTTCCTGTGTAATATTTTTCAACATTGCTATCAATACATTTTTCAAAAAGTGCCTCTTTGTGCAAAATGGGTTTAAAAACATAAACAACTGTGGGATACTATTTGTCCGTGATTTGAACTGAGGGAACAAATCGTGGCAGGATCAGCCTGATATTATTTGTATCCCACTGTAACTTTACTGTATAAAGAGCTAACATCTCCAAAATGTCAGGAGTAGTCATTACAACAAGTGTTTGTGAACTAAAAATCAAGAATGTGGGATACTGTTTGTCCGTGATTTGAAGAGCCCAATGCGTGCTCCCGACGCAGGGAAAACCAATTCTGCAGGGAGACCTACTTTGGCACTTGTGCAGGTGAAACCAAAGGGAAGATATGCTTCACCATATTTTCTAGTCTTTGGCTTAGAATGAAGTTGGTTTGGAAACATATTCAGCTATGCTTCATCTCCTGCTTTGCGTTTCTGTGGGCGCCCCGTGCTAGCAGTGTCCAAGCGTTTTGCGCGCCCCCCCTGCAATGGCTCTGCGCCCCCCCAGGGGCGGGCCCCACACTTTGGGAAGGTCTGGGCTAAGTATTCCTGAAGTGGCTCAGTTGCTACTATCAGATCTTCAAAGGATTTACACTCTTTAACCTTCAAATAAAAAAAATTAAAAAATTAAAAATTAATGGCCCCCAATTAATACATGGAGTAGAACGAAATGCACACAATACTAAAACATTATCCAACAACTGACAAATCAGTTTTACCCTTTTAATTTTTTCATGCAGGTCACTATCGGCAACATCTTCTAAAACTGGTTTAGCCAAATCTGGGCCATCAACAAGGCAAGAGAAGAGTGTTGGGGACAGAAAGCCTGCTGGTGGACAACCTTGTATAAGGCTTACTGCAATGGCTCTGCCTGCAATGAAGTACCTGTCCTCCCTCATGGCTAGAAAAACATTACATGTAAATAGATGCATGAAAGCGCTTGACAAGAACTTCATAAAAAAAATATTGCATTACTCCAGGAATATCAGCCTAAAATCAATACATACCAGCACTATCAAGCGCCAAGTTCATTTTGCCTTCTTCACCCTCAAACATTGGAGACAGGGGCAAAGCTTTGATCAGAAGTCTTGGAAATTCTCTTCTTGGTCCGCCCAAGTCAACAGTCTCTTCAGGTACTCCCATATCATCAGAAAACCTGACAGAAATTGTGTGGCATGGATCATACAGGGAGTACAGAATTATTAGGCAAGTTGTATTTTTGAGGAATAATTTTATTATTGAACAACAACCATGTTCTCAATGAACCCAAAAAACTCATTAATATCAAAGCTGAATGTTTTTGGAAGTAGTTTTTAGTTTGTTTTTAGTTTCAGCTATTTTAGGGGGATATCTGTGTGTGCAGGTGACTATTACTGTGCATAATTATTAGGCAACTTAACAAAAAACAAATATATACCCATTTCAATTATTTATTTTTACCAGTGAAACCAATATAACATCTCCACATTCACAAATATACATTTCTGACATTCAAAAACAAAACAAAAACAAATCAGCGACCAATATAGCCACCTTTCTTTGCAAGGACACTCAAAAGCCTGCCATCCATGGATTCTGTCAGTGTTTTGATCTGTTCACCATCAACATTGCGTGCAGCAGCAACCACAGCCTCCCAGACACTGTTCAGAGAGGTGTACTGTTTTCCCTCCTTGTAAATCTCACATTTGATGATGGACCACAGGTTCTCAATGGGGTTCAGATCAGGTGAACAAGGAGGCCATGTCATTAGTTTTTCTTCTTTTATACCCTTTCTTGCCAGCCACGCTGTGGAGTACTTGGACGCGTGTGATGGAGCATTGTCCTGCATGAAAATCATATTTTTCTTGAAGGATGCACACTTCTTCCTGTACCACTGCTTGAAGAAGGTGTCTTCCAGAAACTGGCAGTAGGACTGGGAGTTGAGCTTGACTCCATCCTCAACCCGAAAAGGCCCCACAAGCTCATCTTTGATGATACCAGCCCAAACCAGTACTCCACCTCCACCTTGCTGGCGTCTGAGTCGGACTGGAGCTCTCTGCCCTTTACCAATCCAGCCACGGGCCCATCCATCTGGCCCATCAAGACTCACTCTCATTTCATCAGTCCATAAAACCTTAGAAAAATCAGTCTTGAGATATTTCTTGGCCCAGTCTTGACGTTTCAGCTTGTGTGTCTTGTTCAGTGGTGGTCGTCTTTCAGCCTTTCTTACCTTGGCCATGTCTCTGAGTATTGCACACCTTGTGCTTTTGGGCACTCCAGTGATGTTGCAGCTCTGAAATATGGCCAAACTGGTGGCAAGTGGCATCTTGGCAGCTGCACGCTTGACTTTTCTCAGTTCATGGGCAGTTATTTTGCGCCTTGGTTTTTCCACACGCTTCTTGCGACCCTGTTGACTATTTTGAATGAAACACTTGATTGTTCGATGATCACGCTTCAGAAACTTTGCAATTTTAAGACTGCTGCATCCCTCTGCAAGATATCTCACTATTTTTGACTTTTCTGAGCCTGTCAAGTCCTTCTTTTGACCCATTTTCCCATTTGCTGATACCAAACAACTTGAAGTCCTGTAGGATTAAAACAAAAAAAGAAAAGAAAAAAATTGAAAAGAACATCAGTAAAAACATTCATATACAAGGGCTACAAGGATATACAAAGTTTTGTCAAAATCAGAATCAGCATACTTTATTAATCCCTAAGGGAAATTATCATAATCATAAGAAAAATGTACAATGGAGTATATTGCTCAGTGGCTTTTTATATTGTTTATATGTTTTGGAGAACTAGAAAGCACTAGAGCAAAGAAACATGATATTTTTGAGTTTCAATGCACAATAAGTAAATTTCATTGTCGGATTGGCTTTGTTAAAAATCCACTGCCCAATCCAAATAAAATAAAATTTGCCAGCATTACAGCATTATCATTTGACTCTGGAGACATTATTCAAAAAACTGTTTTGTTAACAGCAAATATAAATATCATATATGCATATAAATATCTGAGGATGGATTACACGCCTTCACAACACTGGTTACAGAATTGGATTGCAACAAATATGGTGTGTTTAATTGGCTACTGTAAAACATTTGTATTTGAAACTAACCTTTCGCTCTGGAGGCTTGTTCGTATAGCCTGGTTAAGTTCCTCATCATCAGAAGACATGTCAGATAGTGGAGTCATGATTGAAAGGTAGTTATCGTAGTTTACAGATTGACAGTGTGTTGATGTAGAGGGTAATGCTGAACAATGATTCTCTGGATTCCTGGTCTGGTAGGGTGAGCTTGAGGTATTTTGGCACGTCAGGACCAGAACTGGATCACTTAAAGATGCAGATGATGAGGTAGAAGGCTGACTAGCGGAAGGGTAGATTTCTAATGAAGACACTGGGAACTGGCTGAAGGAAGTGTTTGTTGAAGCGCTGCTGTACTTGTGTGAGATACTACTTTCATGGGTCACTCATGAAAGTGGCCACTTTCATGAGTAAATCATATAAGTTTTTACTATTTCTTTTCCATATGGGTTACATCAACAGAGATTTTTTCTCCAAAGGCGTCCCTTATTTGTTCAGAGACAGTTTTCTGGTCCCAGGATTTTGGGAATTCAAATCTATTCAATATATGCCCTTGTTCATGTAAATGTTGTTTTGTGCGATGCTTGACAACAACACTGCTTGATGGCCGTGGAAGAAAGATGACATCTATGTTGAAAGTATCATGATAATGTGTCTTGGCCCTATAAAACAAAACAGAAACTATATTCAGATTTATGTATCCTTTGTTTTATTTACCTACACTTAGACACTATCAGTTCCTTAAGAAAGTTGCTAATGTCACTTGGTAGTGACCAGCTTACACATTAAACTGTTGTAGCTTTTATAAATAAAATAAAATGTTACTGAGGTCACAGTTCATATTTTTCAAAAAGTAGCACAGCTAGCCTTTTAGCCCACTTGAATATGTTTAAAGTTGCTCGTGTATGTAAGAGTTGAGTATAATAGCAAACACAAATAACAGAAATATAATTTGAATGAAAAAAATGCATAAAGTAATAGCATGCTTATAAATTGCCTTTGAAAAACATGGAAAATGTACGTAAAATAGAAAATGTTTTGGGGCTTGACCATCTTAATTCACTGAAGCTTGAATAGATAGATAGATAGATAGATAGATAGATAGATAGAGATACATACATACATACATACATACAAGAAATGTTTATCGTTTAAACTTTCATGCCTGCAGAAAAATATTCAGTAACTTCAGTAATCTTCAGTAACTTTGTGAGCGCTGGCTTATTTTCCAGCAAAGATCTGAATTTGAACATGTGGCCTGAAAGAGTTCATCTCAACTCTGTTGAGGTAGAAATTGTGACACCTTGTGGACAAATACTAATAGTGCAGGTTAGTGTTTTACAAATGCTTTACACATGCAATTCTATTAGCATTGCATTCCATATAAATGTTACAAATAATATTTCAGTGTGTGCTGGTTATTCCAATAATTGTTTATATTCATAATTTCTATAAACATATCATATCTTAACAATATTTCGTGAAAACCCTAGCTTGTCCGGTCATTTTCGAATAACATTTAAATTTACTGTAAGGGATTAAACAGCAGTGGGGAATACATTTCATCACAATAGATGTCTGTCTGAAAGTGCTGTAAATAGGTTTAAGTATGTAATTCACCCACTGTTAACTTCCTCAATGCCTTTAACCAACACAGAGAAGAGCAGCTACTCCAACAGACGTTTATTATCATATTAGGAATTTTACTTCTTTTAATTCAAGACTGCCTGAAGAAGTTCTATCATTAATTTATGCTTCAGTCTTAAATATGATCAACCCATCTCTAATAATTGACTATGTAACATAGGCCTTCAAGCTGGCTGTAGTTAAACCGTTACTTAAAAAGCCATCTCTAGAGCCAGTGGTCTTAGGTAATTATAGGCCAATCTCCAACCTTCCTTTCATATTAAAAATCCTTGAAAGAGTAGTTGTTAAACAGCTAACTGATCATCTGCAGAAGAATGGCTTATAAGAGTTTCAGTCAGGTTTCAGAGCTCATCACAGAAACAGCTTTAGTGAAGGTTACAAATGATCTTCTAATGGCCTCTGACAGTGGACTCATTTTTTTTTTTGTTTTTTTTTTATTTTTTTATTGTTCATTTCAGGCACAACAAAATACATATATTGAACATAAAGTGCACAAAACAAAAAACAAAAATTACCTGAAAAGGAGTGGGACGAAGAAAACTTATTAAATCCCACCCCTATACTCACTCATAAACAAAAAAAACAATAAGCTTCCCGCAGCTACGCCCATCGTTGCAAACCAAACAAACTCTGTGCTTGTCCTTCTAGACCTCAGTGCAGCGTTCAATACTGTTGACTATAATATCCTATTAGAGCGATTAGAGCAAACTGTAGATATTACAGGTACTAGGCTGCAGTTATTTGAATCATATCTTTCTAATAGATTCCAATTTGTTCATGTAAATGGAGAGTCCTCTTCACACACTAAGATTAATTATGGAGTTCCGCAAGGTTCAGTGCTAGGAACAATTCACTTTAGATTATGCATGGTTCCCTTAGGCATCATCAACAGTATCACCTCTAATTTTCTGCTTCTAACTTCAGATAAAGCTGAAGTTATTGTACTAGGCCCTCAAAAACTTAGAAATATGGTATCTAACCAGATTCTTACTCTGGATGGCATTACCTTGGCCTCCAGTAACACTGTGAGGAACCTTGGAGTCATTTCTGACCAGGATATGTCCTTCAATGCACATATTAAACAAATATGTAGGACTGCTTTCTTGCATTTGCACAGTATTAGAAATATCCTGTCTCAGAGTGACGCTGAAAACAAGTTGATGCATTTATTACTTCTAGGCTGTAATTCATTTTTATATTAAATCAGCAATCTATATATATATATATATATAAAACACCCAGCACGCCCCTGCGGGCGGTTTATCCTTCAAGCTCGGGTCCTCTACCAGAGGCCTGGGAGCTTGAGGGTCCTGTGCAGTATCTTAGCTGTTCCCAGGACTGCGCTCTTCTGGACAGAGATCTCCGATGTTGTTCCCGGGATCTGCTGGAGCCACTCGCCTAGCTTGGGAGTCACCGCACCTAGTGCTCTGATTACCACGGGGACCACCGTTACCTTCACCCTCCACATCCTCTCGAGCTCTTCTCTGAGCCCTTGGTATTTCTCCAGCTTCTCGTGTTCCTTCTTCCTGATATTGCTGTCATTCGGAACCGCTACATCGATCACTACGGCCGTCTTCTCCTGTTTGTCTACCACCACTATGTCCGGTTGGTTAGCCACCACCATTTTGTCCGTCTGCATCTGGAAGTCCCACAGGATCTTAGCTCGGTCGTTCTCCATCACCCTTGGGGGCATCTCCCATTTTGACCTCGGGACTTCCAGGTTATACTCGGCACAGATGTTCCTGTACACTATGCCGGCCACTTGGTTATGGCATTCCATGTATGCCTTGCCTGCTAGCATCTTGCACCCTGCTGTTATGTGCTGGATTGTCTCTGGGGCATCTTTACACAGCCTGCACCTGGGGTCTTGCCTGGTGTGATAGACCCCAGCCTCCATGGATCTTGTACTCAGAGCTTGTTCTTGTGCTGCCATCATTAGTGCCTCTGTGCTGTCTTTCAGTCCAGCTTTGTCCAGCCACTGGTAGGATTTCTGGATATCAGCCACCTCCTCTATCTGCCGGTGGTACATACCGTGCAGGGGCCTGTCCTTCCATGATGGTTCCTCGTCTCCCTCCTCTTTCTTGGGTTTCTGCTGCCTGAGGTATTCACTGAGCACTCGGTCAGTTGGGGTCATCTTCCCAATGTATTCTTGGATGTTCGTTGTCTCATCCTGGACTGTGGTGCTGACACTCACCAGTCCCCGGCCCCCTTCCTTCCGCTTAGCGTACAGCCTCAGGGTGCTGGACTTGGGGTGAAACCCTCCATGCATGGTAAGGAGCTTTCTTGTCTTTATGTCAGTGGCTTCTATCTCCTCCTTTGGCCAGCCTATTACCCCAGCAGGGTACCTGATCACGGGCAGGGCGTAGGTGTTGATGGCCCGGATCTTGTTCTTACCGTTCAGCTGACTCCTCAGGACTTGCCTGACCCTCTGCAGGTACTTGGTGGTTGCAGCTTTTCTAGCGGCCTCTTCATGGTTCCCATTCGCCTGCGGGATCCCCAGGTACTTGTAACTGTCCTCGATGTCTGCAATGTTGCCTTCTGGTAGTTCAATCCCCTCAGTTCTGACTACCTTCCCTCTCTTTGTTATCATCCGACTACACTTCTCCAGCCCGAATGACATCCCGATGTCATTGCTGTATAGCCTGGTGGTGTGGATCAGTGAATCGATGTCTCGTTCACTCTTGGCATACAGCTTGATGTCATCCATGTACAGGAGGTGGCTGACAACTGCTCCGTTCCGTAGTCGGTATCCGTATGTATATATACATATATATATACATACATACGTATATATACGTGTATATATAGGCGGGCCCGGGTCTCCTCCGCACCTGCCTCAAGCTTTGGGGGGGAGGGCTATGGCTCTCCACACCCTCCACACATGGAGAAAACTTTTGAACTTAATCGCGCTCATGCACACAGGTGTACACACGGGTGCTCACATACACAAACTATGTCTTCCTTGGCTGCGACCATAAAACATATTGTGCACTGTCGGTCCTGTGTTCTGCTCAATAACATTCAATATTTAGTATTTACTGTTAGTTGCACATATCTAGGTTGTTGTCTCTATATTGTGTTGTTCTCTTGTTGTTTGTTTTCTCTTTTCTTCTTCTAACTGGTGATCCAACAGATTTTCTCAGTGTCTTCTTTCACTGTTCCCCCTTTCCCTCTGTTTTCTTTCTCCCTTTCTTTCTTTCTCTTTCTCCCTTTCTGTATAATTGTCTGTCCAATTTGTAATAACTTAAAATAAAATAAAATAAAATGAAATTGGCATTGGCATTGGCATATTTTCTCCACTTCAGGCCTCTTTCCTGGCCTTCAGACAACTTTTCAGACAATTCTGATTGAACCGAACGGGACAGGCGAAAAAACCCCCAAAGAACTGATAATTGTGGATTAATAGTTGAGACAGTGATAACTGTGATAACTGTTAGAACTGTGAACCAAATGTAAAGTGAGGTATAATAAGCTTTAACTAGAGTCCAGATTAAAAATAGTTTGATGAGTTTAATAAAATCATTAATGTTGGGTTGTTGAGAGAGCACAAATCAGACATTTTGACGTAAAGCAAGTAAATCAGTAAAACTGGAAGACAGAGGATGGAAAACATGCAAAAAATCAATTACTGAGCAGAATTGTTGGTGGGAAAATCAAATCTTCATCATTAAGTCACAAATAAATTTGTGTACATTTAAGTTAATGAACCTGTTTTATATACACACATGAGTGGACATTAAACTTGTTAGTTTTCATGTATCGCTACTTCACAGAGTCCCAGCTGTAGATGTTCTGTGGTGACGAAAAAGGGGTTTATATTTATGTTGGAGGGAATGAAGAATCCAGCTCTGAGCTCAGGTGACTGAGGAAATGCTGGGTGCATACATGAGAAGCTGGTGGATATCAGCTTTAAGGATGTGTGTTGGGTCACTGGCTGCCCCTCGTGCCTGTCCCACTTGTGACTTCCTGTTGAAGAACAATAAAGTTTATTGTAAAAGCATCGTCTGCCCTTGAGGCAAAGTGAAGTTCTGTTTTGCGTGATTGAGTCTTTACAGAGAGTGTAAAGTTACCTGTATCCTTACAGGCTTTGTTTAGAAGGTGCAGACACACTCTGTGTGGAGGAGAAAATCATCTGGTTTTACTTTCATTTAAACATCTGGTCTCAGACATAAACACATCTTATCATTTGTTATGTGTCCTGTGTTGTGAAGATTTTTTTTGTGTAAAACATGTGAAACTGAAACACTTCTCTATCTTCTTCTGTATCATTAATACTTTTTCCCTTTTTGGTGTTCATTACCTTCACCTGGGATACTTGAAGCTATGGTGTGTTTTGTACTGCGATGCTGTTACTCGACTAAATGAAACTGACTGTCAGACAGAGATGAGCTCATGCTTTGTTCAGTTTAATCAGAAATGCTCAGATGTATATTATTGAAGGATGTAATTAAAGTGAAATACAGTTTATTATCCACTTGCCTTTGGTCCAGACTAATATATGGTTTTTAGTGCAGTGGCACTCTGAGATCACTACAATGTGTTGTCAGGCATATCTGACAATATGAGTTATTCAAACAGTGATACTAATAGTGCCTGTAATAGATTAGTTTGGCTTGTAAATTCAATAAATGTCTAGCTTGCAAGCTAGCTTATTTGTTTGGTGTTTAACTGTTTTTGCCATCTCACTAAATACACTATATACCATGATTTAATTAAGAAGAAAAGAATGAAATAATAGATTTACATACATTGTTTTTGTAATTCATGTTAAACAAATATACCTCAGGCATATAGAAGGTGTAAGAAAACTTTCCAAATGATGGCAAGAACATTACTTCAGAGTAAAAAAATTACAAAACTCTTTAGTTTTTCGCATAGATGGACAATATAATAGAATATCATTCTGTTTACGAAGCAGACAAACTTTAACTAAACTCTGAATGGCCTTTGATGTGTATAAGATTCAACTCTGGTGATGTGTAGTGGTATTATGTAATAGCTAATTTTGGTAAGTGAATAACTAAACTCCATGTTGACCTATAATTACATGCAACATAATGAAATAACACATTTGAGTACAAACACTGAATGAAAATATTGTGACTGTACCTGCAGCTCACATCTGTACATTAATGTAATAAGCATTCCCCTCTGGTTCATGATAGTCCCCTGTTAACATGATCAAATGAATCCACAAAAAAATATTCAATACTTAAAAATCACTCTGTGATCACTATTCAAAGATCTTTAAAGTCAATAAGAGAGAAGGTGACATTCTCATATTCATCTGCTCCTGAAATGTTCATATTTTTATTTACAGGATTGTAAAAACATATCACATGGAATTACAGAAATTTATTAAATCAAAAATAAATTTCATCTCTAACTGCTCTGTGCTTTTCAGCACGTATACTGTACCATTTCTGTTTTTGACTTGTTCGATTGATTCATAGAAGTTGGCAGTACCTAAAGAAAAAAACAAGCCAGGCTCACATTAATCATTTTATTACAGTTACACTAAAGATCAGAGCAAAAACAGAAATACTGTGTGAGTCAAAACCAGGACTGTAAGATCTTTTAAATGTTCTTTGAATAACTGCTGAACACAAACTGAACCTGAGAAATGTTTGTGTTAATGGAGGTTTAATAAAAGTCAATATTAATAATGACAATAAAGATCAGTTTAAATGCTGACCATGTTGAAGAGAGCCGTATTCATGAGTTTCATTCTGGTTGACTCCATGATTTGTGGAGGAGCCCGGACTGTGACTCTCAGACTGGATCGACCTAAAACATGAAATAAACACAATAAACTCAAAAGTAACTGATGTTTGTTTAAAATAATAATAAAAAGTATTTTACCAACCTGGTGAAGCAGGAATCTGTGAAAGAGACAAATGTTATTGCACATGTTTGTCATGTGTAAATTGTTCCACTGATATTTAGTGTCATGAGATCAGGATACATGTATATGTGTGAATAATTAAAGTGTATGTAGTAAATAAACTCTCTGATACAGCATGAAAAGAAGAGGCTCTTACACTTGGACTGTCTGCAGCGATACAACAAGAGCAGGAGAATAATAATGAGAGAGACTCCACAAACCAGTCCAACCATCAACCACACAGGAGATGAAGAGCTGTCAGCTCCTGACACAGTTACTGTAATGACTAATGACAATTAAGTATTAATAAAATATAATTATATTGGATATTTTACAAAGGTTCTTACAAAATATATCCAGGTGACTTCAAAAGTTAAAAGAGACAATCTAATGTTCCTTAAAATAATGAAAATCATTTTCAGAAATTGTCTAAGGAGCTTGGAAGGAAAAGCGGCTGGACTTCTCTAAGTTAACACTTAGCACTTAGTGTATGCTGTACAGTACAGAGGAGAATGCTCCGCCATCTACATTGGAAAGTCCAAACAGCCACTTCACAAGTCCATGGCACAACATACAAAAGCCACCACTACGGGACAAGACTCGACCGTCCATCTACATCCAAAGGACAACGGTCACTCTTTCAAGGAATGCCCATGTTCACATTTTGGACAGAGAAGTCAGATGGTTTGAAAGAGGAGTGGAAGAAGCGATCTATGTCCACTGTCAACGCCCATCTTTGAACAGCCACCTATAATCCAGTTTTGAGATCCCTTCTCTGATGCCTTAACGCCCACTCACATCCTCAGCCATTTGACCTTGGGAAATCACATGGGACTAGGTTTTTGAATGAGTTCACCTGAAACCTTGGCTGATTGTGACCTACACCCATTTTCACACCTTGGCTCATGTGATTAGGTAGAGGATCAATAGAGATTGAAAATGTGACGTCACTCTGGGGTAAAACCGCAAAGGATTCTGGGAGCTCACGGCAAGCGGTACTAGCCCATGCAGGCTTTCACATGAAAACAGTCACACAGCGATAAAAACAAACACCAAAAATGGCAAGAAGCTGTTGTATTATTAACTGCACAAGCCAGGCGAGCAACAGCCACGGGAAGCCGAAGGGTAAAGAGATCGGTTTTTATCGGATTACATCGTTGAAGAGAAATTGTTCAAGCCATGTTTCCGAAGTAACAAAGAGCCGAAGGATGGCCTGGATTGCAGCCATTCGAAGACAAGATGCAGTACACTCCAGCTCACATGTTAGTCTGCTCCAAGCATTTCCACAAAGGTCAGTGTTTTGTAGTAGTCAATACGTCATTTTTTATAACATAATTGGTGATATAGGTTACAAGCAAGTCTGGCGCTGAACAGAAATTGTCGCACTATGCTCCTTTGTTTATTGTGCATAAATAGTGAATTGTCCTGACACAATATTGCGTTTCACTTCTGTTATTACCACGGTACATTGACAAACATATACTTTTATTCACAGGATAAAACAGGTTTTTTTGTATCACTAATTGCCCAGTAAGATTACAGCATACAATATTATTGTCACTGCTACATTTCTGTAATGCCTACCAGAAATTATTTCCACTACTAATTAATTACCGTTGAGCTCAAAGGTCCTATTAATTAACGGTTAACGAATGTGTATTTATGAAGACGATTTGTGAGGTAAACCTACCTTTGTTCGTACGATGGTCTTTCGTTCTACACGGTGCATTTCAAGGTCCTGTACCTATCTGTCGGTAAACTGTACCCGGGGTTGTGTATGTGTATGTACTCACTCCAAGAACCGTATAATTATAAATATGAGCATGGTGAAAGTTGGGCAGCACGCTAACGTCTTTTGTCCACTCTGTGTGCTCGTAAGGGTCTAACCCTTTCACTCCTTTGATTTTTTCCTCGTATCTTTTCTTTGACTTTTCATCAAGTCTGTCTTTGTACGGACCGGCATTGTTCTCCTTCGTTTTGTACATACCTCTTTTGGGGGGCAAAGAAAAAGCAAGAAGGTATTGGAACCGGAGAATGAACGTTTTGCGGTGCTGCAAATTCTGGCGTTTGATGCATTGCTTTGATTGTTTTGCCACGAGTACCCGGCATGCAATGCGCGAAAGTCACGTGGTCTGTCAATCTCTATCCGGTCGTTAACTCTGACGTCACTAGCCGTGTCTGGGCCTAAACTCCGCTGCAGGTCCATATATCAAACGATCACTATGGCATTACTGAGAGTTGAAAAACTGTCTAAAGTCTTTCATCTTTAATAAAATGATCAGCGTTCTGCTCTACCAGGTGTAACAATTGAGTTTAACATCCAGGCATCCATGAAAACGGAATTTATGACATTTAACGGAGTTAGAAGTTATTAGGAAGTTAGCTCGCTAGCTTCTATCTAAATACAATATAGCATGTCCTGACTGCGGGGTTTTGGAAACAAATTCAAACGTACAGCTCTGTTATCACTTCCAACATAAATGAAGACAGAAAACTAAACAGCAGTGACGTTTGTAGGGTTACTGAAGTTTGGCTAGCTGGTATATAATGATGTGCTACGTGACCGCTAGCGACACAGCTATGTTAGCATAATATAAACAAGCTACCTTTTTTTCCACTCGATAAAAGTTAACGTGAGTGTTCTCGGTGGTCAGGAACAAATGTAATCGCATGGCAGGATGCTGTAAAAGGACCAAACTTCAGCCAGGAGAACAAGTGAGATAATCCATCCACAATACGAGGTTAGTCATTCATATACTGCTGCATGGGCTGTGCTGTAGTTACATCGTAAGGTTTTAAAAACTGAGCTTAAATAAATGATTAGCGGTAATAAAAGCCGAGGGAGGTCAACAGTGATCACTGACTGTTTTAGGAGCTTTTTGAGATTAAATAGAAGAAAATACAAAACATTAAACATGTTAACAACACAAAAGCCATATTAAACGCAGACTACTTTAGGCCCGGAAGTAGGATTCGTCACGTCATCACTTAACGACCGGATAGAGGGTCCATGTCCCTCTTGGGGGGATACTCCCACAGGGTTTAAATCTGGGACTCTCCACCATTTGACCTTAGAACTGAAGAAGCTTCCAGACGCTTTTCTTTCCAAACTCCTTAGACTTTAATGACCTGAATAACTGAGAACCTTCACAGACATTTACAGAAACACATGAAATGTTTTGATCCTGCTCACCTTTAACTGACATCCAGCTCTGTGCTGACTCTCTTCCTGAGTACTGACACTTGTAGAAACCTTCATCAGACTTTGACACTGCAGAGATGTTCAGCTCCCCTCGGGTATCATTTTGAATAAGTTTGTCATTGTGATAGAAAAACACATTGGAAAGTATTTTTTGTGTTTTCAAACTGCAGCTCAGACTAACAGAAGCTCCCTCAGTCACAGGATGAACAGGACTCACCAGGATAGGACCATAAAGCTTATAAAAATTAAAATAATCTGTGAAAAGAAAATACCATTTATTCAGTCAGATGATGTTTATAGGTAACTGCTGTAGTAGTGACACGCTGTTTCACAATAGCTGCAGGAGGAGAGGTGGGGCAGAGTACTTCATGGAGCTGTGCACAGTGCAAGTAAAATAAAGAGAGTTTGCTGCTCTGACTCCCTGGCTGGCTCTGCACTGAGGAGAACTCTCACACAGCACAACCTTTGATACAAATGCACATTTTTACATGATCATCTTTAAATATAACACTTTGATGAAAAACACATTGAGCTTTTTAGTGGTTTAAATTGAAGAGAGAAAGTATAAACAACTTTGTTGCCTGCAAATTGTGACAAATTGAATTATGAAAAGATTGAGTGAAATGAGTCCTACAACCAAGAATACTTTGATACTGTGGTGCCTATAATTGTCTGTTTTTCCACATAAAATCACTTCGCATACAACAAAGCTGGGACAAATGTTCATGTGACATCTAAATCACTCAGATCCAAGAAGTAAATGTATAATAACATACTCTGTACAGTGATGTTGACTGCACTGCTGAACTCTCCTGATCCAGACTCACACCAGTACACTGCAGTACCTGACTTTGATGTTTTGAAGTTACATGTGGATCCATTCATTCTCTCACATTTATAATAATATGAAGGATCGCCCTGTGGAACAGTCACCACTCTCCACTCAGTGAAGTTTCCCTCACAGGTCAGTGAGACAGAGTCAGAGATGAAGTGTTGCACTCTGTCAGGACTCACTGTGAGAGACGCTGCTGAATGAACATCTGGAAACAACAAGCAGTGAAGAGACAAAGATCACAGATGTTAGGATTCAAAATATCACAGTGAAAATATTCCTTTGTTTTTTTTTTTTAAGGTTTGTTTGTGTTTTTTGAAGATCAGCTAATAATGTAAAAAGACAGTGTTTATTTGGTGAAACTGCAGGGTTTTTTTAGATTACACACATTATATTTTTAGTATCTTTATATTAGACTCACTGGTCCAAAATTAAAAGAAAAAAACAACAAGAAAAATCATATAAAATAGATATTAAACATAAGGAGAATAAAATATGTGAACAAATGTTTTTTCTACAAAAACACAGCTGTACAAATGTCTCCATCATATTTGTACCAAATCTTTGTCCTTGTTGAACCCAGAATAGCTACAAATAAATCTATGAATGAGATTTCTTAATACAACTTAAAATGTAGCGTAGTGGTGAATTTCTATTCCAAGCTTTGAGAACTAATTCTTTGACTTCTTAATGTGAGCTGTCCAGTTTTATTTCTGGGTTGTACATACAAACAAAGCTACCACATCATGATGTCACAGTCAAAAATCTATTTGCTGCTACAGCACATTTTTTTTTACATTTATACAGCTGTTCCAATTATAGGGGGATCACACTCCTCAGCCCCCCTGGGAAAATCTATACCAGGGTGCTGGAAAAGAGAGTCTGTCCATTATTTGAACCTCAAACAGGAGGAACAATGTGGTTTTTGTCCCGGTCAAAGAACACTGAACCAGCGCTTTACCCTCTCAAGGATAGTTGAGGGTGCATGCGAGTTTGCCCAACTAGTCTACATGTATTTTGTAGACTGGGAGAAGGTATTCACAAGGTAGTCACTCTGTCCTGTGGGAGGTGCTTCGGGAGTACTGGGTGTCTGGCCCATTCAATCCTTATACAACCATTGCAAGAGCTTAGGCTGCGTAGCCAGCATAAGTCGGACTCGATTCCGGTGAGTGTCGGACTCCACCAGGGCTGCACTTTGTCACCGATTCTGTTTGTAATTTTTAAGGACAGAATTTCTAGCTGTACCCAAGTGACAGAAGGGTTGGGTGATCTCAGAATCTCATCTCTGCTTTTTGCAGATGGTGTGCTTCTGTGTGCTTCATCGGGCAGGAATGGAACGGCTCGCAGCCGAGTGTGAAGCAGTAGGAATGAGAATTCCTGCCCCAAGTGGGATGTTGGGAGAAGGAGATCGAGGTCCGTCATGGTGAAGAGAGAGCTGAGTTGAAAAGCGAAGCTCTGGGGGCAGACCATTGATTGTAGAAAACATGGACGACGCGACAGCACCCCAAAAATGAAGCCAAAACGTCTCTGTTGCCCCCTGGTGTCTGGCTGCAGTATAGGTCATAAACCCCGCCTCCTCCATGTTAGCGGATGGGACTGGGGTCAGACTAAAATTAATTAATTCTCCTTAGATAATTTTTTTCCAAAGATTCTTTCTTTTGTTTTCAATAGTTCTCATCATGCTGATTGATGTCCAAGAGGTCTCCTCTCCCATAAGTTTGATTCTAATTCCTACCCCGGTGATGTTAAATTGGGGTGTAACGTCATCATAACAGCTTTGACTGGCAGCTGCAGTCACGGAGAAACTTGCGTATCGGTGTTCAGGAATAACAGATAGAGCGTAGGCTCTGAGAGGAGGGCCAGCGTTTACGCTACGAAAACACGACCGACTGTTTTAACCTGACAGCCTGAGGTGTTCTTCAGTAAACTGGACTACCCAACTGAAGGACCCAAGGCCCCACTGCACTTTTTCGGTAAGTTAAACGTGTTTGTAAGCTACTCCGTAACTACCGTCCTTAGCTAGGTCCTGAGACCTTAGCTAGCTAAAGTGAGCACTCGGCTGTCAGGGTTCGTTTAGCTAACCCATGCAGGTGAATGAATTTACTAAAGAAATCAAGAGAAACGCCCCGGGCTACTCAGCCACTAATTACTGTTACTGCACTTTTATTACAAGTATTATACTGTAAAAGCAACAGGCTGCACCCTGCTGCAGCTCCTGTGCAGAGCTGAATATTAAATATGTGCAAACAGCATGTTTTCAGGCTCTTGCCACATCTGTAAAGACAGTAACATTTTTTAAACGCTTGTACTTCAGTAACTCCTCATTAATCAGTAACTATGGATTAAACTGTAGAACTGAAAAAATGTAAGAGAAGAACTTCAGATCCTGGGTTTGTGAGGACAGAGAAGGATCAGCTTTATTTCAGATTTGAGATAAACTTTATATTTGTGTTTGTGATGGTTCTGTTCTCTTTGTGATTACAGGAGCTGCCCTCAGATTCAGACCTCAGCACCACCCAGTGACAGCAGACAGATCATCCAACATGTTCACACGTTAACTGCAAAATGAACTGATGAAAACAGTACAAAGGTTAAAGTACCACATGTGCTGTCAGTGAAAGCTGCAGCTTTATTGATAAAGTTAAAGACAAAAAAAAACCAAAAGGATTAATCACTCATGTAACTGTGTCACTATATATCAGCATTAACAGGACCTCAGTTTGGTGTTTCACAAAGCTGCTGATCTCAGACCTGCACAGCTTCTGTTTTAAACACTTGATGTACTCAGCTGCATGAAGAGCATATGAGATTTTCTCTAACACAATTAAATAAAACCTGATGAAGGTCAAAGGTCGTCACTTGTATGTTGAACTACAAACTTGTCATCTGGAATTCTTTCACAGTTTTTTCCAGATAGTGTGTTATTTACCATAAAGTGATTCAGAGTTATTCATACCAGAGTAACCAGAGAGGATCATATATTTTTAAATATATAACTTTCTACAGGACTGAATATATTATGGTCATGTAAAAGTCCGGAGCCTCTGGGGAGTATCCGAGTATTTATAACATTACACAAAGCAAAGGTCTCATCACAGTGTTCATGAAATGCTGGGTTTATCCATCTCCTGGATCAGGCCTACGGAGGAATGCTGAAGATTTCCCTGTGAGGGAGCTGCTGGTGAAGATCATGAGTACTGCTTGATCAATGCGATGAGCTTCAGTCTTCCTGTTGTTTCTTAAATGAAGCCTCTCTCAGTGGGTCAACAGAACTTCTGGCACAGGACAGCTGTGATGAAAGAAAGGGAAGAAGTTTATCCAAACCTCTGGACCCAGGAAACCCAGTTTGGTCCTGATGGTCTCCCTCACTAGTTTCTCCCCAGGGTGACTGTAGCTGTTGATATAATATGGACTCTGTTATTAAATGAAAAGAACAAATTAGACTACACTACTGAAACGTTCTGCTGATGTTTTTAAAGTCTCTATGTTACCAGGCTGTAGAGGGCTCTGAAGATTTAAACAGTTTTAGATCCATTACACTCAGTCTTATGTTAAAATCTCAAAGGACAGCATTATATTTTTGATATTAACAGTAACTCTGGGCTTCTGTAGAGTGTGCAGATGATCTCATCGCTGTCTAAAAATGGATAAAAAAAACCCATAAGTGCTGAATCCTTCAATAACACAGACTATTAGAGTATTAGGTGTGTAGCATCGCTAACTAGCTAGCAACAAGCCTCCAACACAGTGCGTATGCTAGCGGCTAATCTAGCTAACGAATGAACAACAGAGTGATTTTAGAACTATAAGATGATAAGCTGTGTGTCTTTTTTTATAACAGTGACATGGTTGTATTTACCTTAATTAAACGAGTCGTCAGGCGCGGTAAACCAGCAAAAAACTCGAGTCACCGGGCTACGTAAAAAGTGTAGAGGGGCGTGTTAGCGGTCACGTCCAGCGGGTGTGTGGGCGGGAGCGTTACACAGTCGCTCCACCTCAAGTCACTACTGCGCAGACCCTGGCTCCAAATTTGCAAGATGGCAGCCTCCACAAGCGGGGTATTTTGGCTTCATTTTTACACAATGGGAGGAGGCGGAGTCGCGTCGTCCATCTTTTCTACAGTCAATGGGGCAGACCCTGGACATGCTGGAGAGATTATATCTCTCAGCTGGCCTGGGAACGCCTTGGTGTCCCCCTGGACAATGGAATAGGTGGCCAGGGAGAGGGAGATCTGAGCTTCTCTGCTTATTTGCTGCCCCTGCAACTTGGCCCCAGATAAGTGGAAGAAGATGGATGGATATACAACTACTACACATAATTTCATTTTCACTGATGCAAATTAAATACAGCATATACACTACTAATCAAAGATTTTAGAATGCACCAATCTTTCCATATTTGTTTTTTAAAATTATTCAGTTTAATATCTAATTTTACTCTGAAATGAATGCATAGTACAAATAAGCAATGAGTTTAAAAAAAAATGCATGGAATTAATTTAATTTAGACCAAATTTAGACCAAAATGGATTCTAAACTTTTGACTCATCAAAGTAGCCACCTTTGGCAGATACAACAGCCAAACACACCTGTCGCATTCTTTCTACAATGGAAACCAAATATTCTTCAGAAAGATCTTCCCATATCTATTGCAGAAGTTCTCATAAATGTGTGGCACTTCTAGGTTGCTTTGCTTTCACTCTTCTTTCCAGTTCATCCCAAACCAGCTCATTGTATCAGGGTGCCTCTCACTCTGTACACCGACGCTGGCTCCAGCAACAGCAACAGCCCCAGATGATCACACTTCCTCCTCCATGTTTGGCAGTTTATTCCACACACTGTGGAACCATCCTTTCACCTACTTGACGGCATACAAAGATCCTGCGTGAGGAATGGAAGATTTCAAATTTTGATTCATCAGTCTATAATGCCTTCTTCCAGTCTTCATGGCCCAGCCAAGCCTCTTTGTCTTCTTCTCTTGCTGCAACTCGTCCTGTCAAACCTGCAGCTCAAATTCTGTGGTTCTGTGAGCAGCCTATCATGCAAACGGTTAACTCCCAAAAACTTGTCCTCTGATTCGGTTGTGGCTTTGGGTCAGTCAGACCTCTACCTGTCAGAGTTTGTTCCAGTTTCTGAGTGACTTTTGATGGTGAAGGAAACTGTACTCACTGACACCTTGACTTTCTTTGCAATTTCTCTGTAGGAAAGACCTACATTTTTAAGTGTTATGATGGTTTGTCTCTCTTCCATTGCTAATTGCCTTTTTCTCACCATTTTTGCAGCAACACACTACTTTCTGCATTGCAGTACTGTTCAACTGATGCTCAGGGGGGTGTAGTGTGTGTGTTCCAACACTGCTTTTATGCAGACAGACAGGGGGTTGTAAGTAACCCAGAAAAGTTGAAACACCTGTAGCAATTAGTAGCACCAGCTTTCAAGTCTTGATCAGCCTCCATTGCTTCAGAACAGCTTTAAATTGTTAACCCATTTTGTGTTCCCTTTTTGTATATTTCTGAAATGTACATTTCAGTTTTGGGTAACCTTTTTTTTTTTTTTTACCTCTGGCAGTTCACCACTTACCTCCTGTTTTCAACCTGGAGACAGTGTGTGACATACAACATAAAACAATGAATACAAAACCTACTAACTACACAACAGAACACAACACACTAAATAAACAATCCAAAGACAAATCTCTCACATCTTAAAACTCGCTGTCCATATCACTCTCTCTCTCTCTCACTCTCTCTCGCTGAGGGATGAGACTGCAATATGTTTAGTTTAGGCTCAAAGTGTCAATACTCGCTTATGTTAATAAACAACACTGTCATGTGCAAACCCATGGGACTAGGGGTGGCAAGAGATCTTTTCTTTTGTAAGTGTGTAGCTACTGCCACCCTCTTCTAAAGGGGGTGTAATTCATCATTTAAAATTTTTATTAGAATATTTTATTAGAAGAAGTCACTTAGATGAGTGACGAAATGTTTGTCCCACTGACAATGCTAAGTCCAGTCAACTTTTTGGGACAATAAATCTACAGTACAGCATCAGAAGTTACATGAAAAGATGCAGATGAGCGGTTGCCTTAGCCTAATTTTTAAATCAGGCGGCTAGCTGACGACTGATTAACATCCACCCACCCACTTTCTGTGGCACCGATACCTGCAACAAACAGGGGTTTGTCTACACAGGAGCACGGGGTGCACTAGATCATGTTGATTTCAAGGCCTTCATAAAAAAAATTTCAGATGTAAAGTTAGACAACATAAAATATGGCATTAACTAAACTATGTTAATATTTCAAAATCTTTAAAAAAAAGCTTTTTTCTCCACAGGCCAATTAAAATGTACACGGCCCAGTAAAACTAAGAGCCACTGACCTGGGGCTGTTAGGCTGGACACAGAATTATTATTAATATTAATTAACATCTACATCATCACAACTTCTGTTTTTAGCAGCATAAAATTTTATTAAAGCACAGGGAAAACTTCAGAACCCTGATACGCTTGCTTTTCTCACACACACAAAACCACATACAAAACATACACATGAGCACACATGAAATCTACCTCATCCTGGATATAAAATACTTTCTTTTAATCTGTTTTTCTTCTAATTATCTCGTAAAGCCACCCTGATCACAGTTCAATAATTTGCTGTCATGTTTCTGTCCTAATTCTGTGATATTGTCTGTTTCACAGATTCCTTCTACAGTGAGATATTTTGCAGCAGCAGGACCAAAACTAAAAACCTTTGAAGGATATTTGAAATGAACAATAACAGCAGCTGTTATTTGTGACGTCTTCTTCTAGCGTCCATCTGTAGTCAGTGTTTTTCTTGTATTTGTCAGAGCTGTTAACCTGCCTGCTGACATCTTTGTTTCTTTATTAACTATATTTGACTTTTTTATCTGAACACCTACCTGAGCACTAAACAAAGAGTCTTAACTGTGTAAATCCTGTCTGTGCACTAAGTAAAAATAATCAGTACAAACAGTAACATGAGTTTAAATTTAAATTCAGTTTGGTTTGATCACAGAGAAAAAAGAAAATATTTAGTTCAGTTCTTCTTTTGAGGAGTTTTAATGTACACAGACATCAATGGTTGTCATGGAGATGAGACTTTAATAAATCTTGGTGAATAAAAATGATGACCTAACATGAGCTCTTTGAAAGGACAGAGAGAAACAAACTGACCTGCAGACCAGACAAACTTTGGTTGACTGTGATCAGTGTGATACTCTGCGTCTCCTCTTCCAGCTCTGCACACATATCCTGCTGTGTGTGTCTGTCCATGAATGATGTAGGAGTTATCTACAGTCCTTCTGCCATCAGGTAGCAGCTCATAACTGTAGGATTTCTCTATTAGATCAGGAACAGCTTTATACCAGTAGAAGCTCCATCCTGCAGACGGATGTTCAACCTGACAGTTCAGAGTTACTGAGGCTCCAGGACTCAGCCATGATGGAGACACAGTGAGGACAGGACGGGGTTTATCTGTTCAACAAAGATTTTCTCTCAATGTTTTATTTCGTAACTCTGAATTCAATTTCACAAAAATGTTGACTCACAAATATTTATTATGAACTTTAGGAGTGAGACTATCTAAACATGTCAAATATCTCAACGTGTACTAATAAAAACACTTTTACAAATTGTTTGTATTTTCAGGGAAAAAGCAAATATGACTTACTGTTAGAAACTGTCAGTGTGACTGAATCACTCCACTCTGTTTTATTCTGTGAACTTTTCATTCTGCCCTTGCAGCGATAGTTTCCATTGTTGTTTGATGAAGAAGATATAATCTTATATTCATTTTGATTTGGAGGTTTTATGGTGCTGTTTGTTTCCCACTCATAATCCCACTCAGTGTCTCCTCCATGGATCTCACATCTGACAGTGATCGTCTCTCCTCTGTATATCTCAGACCAGTTTGGATACAGAGTCACAATAGACCTGTTTGAGGCTGTTCAAGAAAGTACAGTAAAAACACATGAATGATAAAAGGCTCAATTACCATCAGATGCAGTGTTTAGTGGAAAGTTACATTTGAACTTATTAGTTGTGTCAATCCTGACTGACTCATTGTACAGAAAATACTCTGGAAATACTCTGAAATATTCAACATGATGATTTTTTAAAAATATTTATTTTGTGTTTTTACAATTAGATACATACATGCAGAGTTCAAATAATTAATTGTAGGTATGACTTAATCCTTGGGAGAAACGTTTCGTCACTCATCCAAGTGACTTCTTCAGTCTCAGCTGACTGCAGGTTGGTTTCCCCAATCTTATAAACAGTACATTTGCACAATGACCGAAACTAGCCCACTAAATGAAGAATTGTCTAGGAGGTCAGTTCCTTGATCATTAATATGCAAACTGTCATGACCATATATTAAATACCATTGATCAATGGTAATGAGTACCATTAACAGAGAGTTAGGGAATGTCTGCAATCAAAGCATTGAAAGATAGCAAAAGATGTACCCTTAGGCCCTCTCCTCAATTCAGAGATGGTCTTTCCCTTTTCACGTAAATGGCCTCCTTGACTCCCCACTCAAACCACTGTTCCTCCCTGTCCAGGATGTGTACATCTTCATCATTGAAAGTGTCCACTGGCCTGTAGGTGTGAATCAATGACTGTAGAAAACATGGACGACGCGACAGCTCCCCAAAAATGAGGCCAAAATGTCTCTATCGCCCCCTGGTGTCTGGCTGGAGTATAGGTCATAAAGGTATTGGGACTGGGGTCAGACTAAAATTAATTAATTCTCCTTAGATAAATTTTTTCCAAAGATTCTTTCTTTTGTTATCAATAGTTCTCATCATGCTGATTGATGTCCAAGGGGTCGCCTTTCCCATAAGTTTGATTCTAATTCCTACCGCGGTGATGTTAAATTGGGGTGAAACGTCATCATAACAGCTTTGACTGGCAGCTGCAGTCACGGAGAAACTTGCGTATCTCTGTTCGGCAATAGCAGATAGAGCGTAGGCTCTGAGAGGAGGGCCAGCGTTTATGTTACGAAAACACGACCGACTGTTTTAACCTGACAGCCTGAGGCGTTCTTCAGAAAACTGGGCTACCCGACAGAAGGACCTGAGGCCCCGCTGCACTTTTTCAGTAAGTTAAACATGTTTGTAAGCTAATCCGTAACTACCGTCCTTAGCTAGCTAAGATGAGCACTCGGATGTCGGGGAAACTTGTTTTGTAAAGTTCATTTAGCTAACCCGTGCAGGTGAATGAATTTACCGGGACTAAAGAAATCAAGAGAAATGCCCCGGGCTGCTCAGCCACTAATTAATGTTACTGTACTTTTATTACAAGTATTATACTGTAAAAGCAACAGGCTGCACCCTGCTGCAGCTCCTGTGCAGAACTGATTATTAAATATGTGCAAGCAAAAGCATGTTTTCAGTCTCTTGCCACATCTGTAAAGACAGTAACACCAAATTTAAAAAAAAATGCTTGTACTTCAGTAACTCCTCATTAATCAGTAACTATGGATTAAACTGTAGAACTGAAAAAATGTAAGAGAAGAACTTCAGATCCTGGGTGTGTGAGGACAGAGAAGGATCAGCTTTATTTCAGATTTGAGATAAACTTTATATTTGTGTTTGTGATGGTTCTGTTCTCTTTGTGATTACAGGAGCTGCCCTCAGATTCAGACCTCAGCACCACCCAGTGACAGCAGACAGATCATCCAACATGTTCACATGTTAACTGCAAAATGAACTGATGAAAACAGTGCAAAGGTTAAAGTACCACACGTGCTGTCAGTGAAAGCTGCAGCTGTTTTATTGATAGAGTTAAAGACAAAAGGTCAAAAGGATTAATCACCCATGTAACTGTGTCACTATATATCAGCATTAACAGGACCTCAGTTTGGTGTTTCAGAGAGCTGCTGATCTCAGACCTGCACAGCTTCCGTTTTAAACACTTGATGTACTCAGCTGCATGAAGAGCACATTTGACACAATTAAGTAAAACCTGATGAAGGTCAAGGTCGTCACTCGTATGTTGAACTACAAACTTGTGATCTGGAATTCTTTCACAGTTTTTTCCAGATAGTGTGTTATTTACCATAAAGTAATTCAGTGTTATTCATACCAGAGTAACCAGAGAGGATCATATATTTTTAAATATACTTTCAAATATATAACTTTCTACAGGACTGAATATAATATCTTTATGTAAAAGTCTGGAGCCTCTGGGGAGTATCCGAGTATTTATAACATTACACAAATCAAAGATCTCCATCACAGTGTTCATGAAATGCTGGGTTTATCCATCTCCTGGATCGGGCCTATGGAGGAGTGCTGAAGATTTCCCTGTGAGGAAGCTGCTGGTGAAGATCATGAGGTCCTCCTTGATCAATTCCATGGGCTTCAGTCTTTCTGAAATGAAACCTCTCTCAGTGGGTCAACAGAACTTCTGGCACATTAACAGTAACTCTGGGCCTCTGTGGAGTGTGCAGCTGATCTCATCACTGTCTAAAATGGATAACAAAACCTAATGAGTGCTGAATCATTCAGTAATACACACTATTAGAGTAACAGGTGTGTAGCATCGCTAACTAGCTAGCAACAAGCCCCCAACACATTGTGTATGCTAGCAGCTAATCTAGCAAACAAATTAACAACAGAGTGATTTTAGATTTTTTTAGAACTATAAGATGATAAGCTGTGTGTCTTTTTCATAACAGTGACATGGTTGTATTTACCTTAACTGAACGAGTCGTCAGTCATGGTAAACCCATCAGCAAATAAACTGGAGCAGCCGGGCTACGTAAAAAGTGTAGGGGTGTGTGTTTGCGGTCACGTCCAGCGGGTGTGTGGGCGGGAGCGTTACACAGTCGCTCCACCTCAAGTCACTACTGCGCAGACTCTGGCTCCAAAAATGCAAGATGGCAGCCTCCACAAGCGGGATATTTTGGCTTCATTTTTGCACAATGGGAGGAGGTGCTGTTGCGTCATCCATGTTTTCTACAGTCAATGGTGTGAATAGACTGCAGAGTTCTGGCCTGACAAGTTAGCTCTTCTGTGTTGTGGCATCTCCTTCGCCAGAGGTAGTTTGGTTTCCCTGATGTATTAGTGGGAACCCTGCCACTGCATGCTGTTCACAATTGTGTTGTAATCTGGGGTATAACTTGACATTGCAACTCTGAGTGAGTCTTGCAGATGTGCAACAAAGAGGTGTGTTCTGTGTTTGTTCTTGATAAAGTTCATGTCAGAAAAGGCTGATTCCCAAATATAGCTTGAACCAAATAGGCTGGCATCCTTGATATCTGCTGCACATACACTACTGTTCTTTTCTGTGTCAACAAGGCACAAAAAGTTTGGTTCATCCTGATAGGCTTTTGCAATTTTACAATTTCGATTTCCACATATCCAGCATCCAAGGTGAACATTGCACAGTTGCTCAGCAATGCATGTTGTGTCCACGTTTATGAAAGGATTGGAAATGAATGACACACATGACTCAAGCTGATCAAGGTCATAAAACCTGTTCTCAAACTCTCGCCCAAGTCTGTTAATGACTTGAGAATACTTTTCTGCAACTTTGTCACAAATCTCAGATGCAGAAGCATCATCTTTCAGCACCATCTGCACAGAGGGAAAATGCAGCACCTTTTTTCATCTGGGCTTTAAATGCATTTAAAGCACTTATAATGTCAGCAACAGTCTTACCTTTGCCTTGCAGCTCACAGTTTAAATGGTTCCATTTCCCAGTAATATCCATTAAAAATGCAAGATCAAGTGTGCACTCACTGTCCTCCAGTAGCAAGGTTTCTTCGCCTTTCGATTGCATGAACTCTTTGATCTCACCCAGAAGTGACAAAAAACGAAGCAAAATTCATCCCATGCTGAGCCGTGTATAGTAGCAGGTCACCATATTCAGCTGACAGCTCCTCCAATAGCACCTTTAATGTTCTGTGCTGTTTGGCCCTGAAGCAGATGCTGTTTATGACAAGCCCAAAGACGATCACCTTTGCACATAACGCCTGCTGGTGAATGATGCAGTGGTAATGCATAAAGTTTGGGAACTCTGTGTCACCTTTACAGTGAGCGATTAATCCTGTATGTCGGCCGATCATAGCAGGTACCCCGTCAGTAGTCACTGATACCAGCTTTTCCAACGTTACCTTTTTCTCCACGAAAAACTCTATAACTCGCGTTATAGATGTCAACTCCCCTCATATTTGTCTTTAGCGACAGTAGTAGTAGTCAGAAGTTGCTCTTTTGTGAAAAAAATCATCACAACCATCGAAATAAAGACCATGAGCTGTGCTGCACTGCTGCTGTCCACGGATTCGTCACACTGGATGCTAAACCACCTGCCAGATGCCAGTCCAGCTGATCGGCCAAGTTCCCAGACATAGTCCTTACTCTTCTAACCATTATAGTTGCCCTCATTTAGACATTGGAGAGTTGTGATTATATTCTCGTCTTTAAGCACAGTTTTTGCAATTATCATCATCGCTTCTTTCAAAACCTCCCTGTCTGAAAATTAATCAAGAAATGTGTGGGTCTGTTGGGTTTGGGGAGTTTTTCACTGGTCTTGTGAAAGACTGCTGTTCGCTCAAACCTGCCTTTAACTCGCTGGCTTTCTTTGCTCGTAGTGTGCTGCCCATTGGGTAGTCAGCATGAAAACTTGTGTGACATTCGGAAAGTCTCTCCACATTGTGCCACTTTGCCGTTGCCACAGTCGTTCCACAAACGAGACACAGGCATCAATCTTTCACAATGGTAAAAAGAACTCTTTCTCCCTTTCATTGTGAAAATGAGATGTTTTCTTTCTTTTTTCTACCATGTTTTCATCATCTCCTCACCTTTACTGCGCTGCTAGCTTGTCTCCACAGCAACCGTCGCTGTGGAGACAAGCTAGCACTGATCTAATATAGAACCTTTTTTTATATTTCTTTTAATTATTATTATCATTTTCAAATTTACACCAGTGCAAGTGTGATTTGGAAACTTGGCTTAACAATAACATTGCTGACAGCGCCATTCAACTTAACCGGCTAGCATGCTTTCAGACAGACAGACGTCTGGTAAGTCCGATAAGATAAGAAATTCTTTTGTAATGAACATGTTCACTGCGGCAAGAGGAGAAAGAAAAAACGAGTGCACAAGAATAGAATAAAATGGAACACAATAAAATTAAATAGAATACAATACAATGAAAATAGAATAAAGTAAAATAACATACCTATCAATACAAGTGACATACGTCGCGCAATGAATAAAAATAGTGTAGCATCATATAATGGGGGAATGAGACAAACAATCAATAACAAACAGATTAATAATAATACTGCACAATCTGAGTAAAAGACAAAGTTACATTAATATTAATCCTAAAAAGTCATCTACAGAGCAAGGAGGAGTTGTACACGATGCCATGCAAATTATTTGTGCCACTCCAAAAAAGAATTTCTGTCCACTATAAGACAGAGGAGCACATCACACCTGGAGACAGCATTTCTTGTTAGAAACAGTAACAGCATTGTAACGATAGAAACACTAATTAGTCAGATTACTAGTTACTGAAATGTTACTTTTAACACCATTATTAACACCACTGCATACAACCGTAGTCCATCCGACTCTCTTTAACACCAGATTATAAACGCTATAGCTGACCCTAAAGTAAAAAGTCAGTTTTAAAAATGCCAGGACTAGAAAGTACAGATATTAGTTAAATTAAAAAAAAAATAAAGGAAGTAAAACGCTGTCAGAAAAATAAATACTAATAATAATAGATAAAGCGCAGATACCTGAAAATTCTGCAGTAACTAAGTTTTGTACTTTGTTACTTCCCACCTCTGTGACTCAGTACTGTGATTTGTTCAGATGGTCAGATAAACATGCATAAAAAGAAATTGTTCTGTATCAAGGCAACAAACTGTTTAGTTTCTGTAATACCTGAGTGAAACATCTGCTCAAGTGGTCACACTCTTAATATGATCATTTTAATTGTTAACTGACACATTCAGTGAAATTTTAAATGTACTGTATTTTCGGCCCATAAGGCGCACTGGATTATAAGGCACATTAAGTGAAAAAAAACGGTCAGATAAGTCAAACTTTACTCAACTCATTCTTCTTGCTTCCTCCACTTCCGTACCATTGATTCATTATTGTTGAATTCTCTTGCAGCTGCTCTATTCCCGTGTTGTTGCAGTATATTAATGACTAACCTCGTATTGTGGATGGATTACCTCAGTTGTTCTGCTGACTGAAGTTTGTTCTGTTTAAAGCATCCTGCCATGCGACTGCATTTGTCCCTAACCATTGGGAACTCTCCCGTTAACTGTTATAGAGTGGAAAAAAGTTATCATTTATCCTCCAGCTTCACTGTGTTTATGTTATGCTAACATAGCTGTGTCGCTAGTAATCACGTAGCATATCGTTATATACCAGCTAGTCTAGGGTGACCAACCGTCCTCTTTTCCCCGGACATGTCCACTTTTCACGTTCTGTCCGGGGCGTCCGGGGGGATTTTCGAGATTGATAAAAATGTCTGGGTTTTCCCAGAGGACCCATGTGTGTGACGCCATCCCCGAACTGCTGCTTTGTGAGCGCTTGCTCTGTGCTCACAGACGCGACTGACAGCGCACATCAACTCACCTAATGATGTTTAAAAGATCCCAAAGTGCAAGTGCATCTTTTCAGATGAACTGCAAAAGAAATTTCCCTCGTACCGACCATAGCTGGACTGGCCATGGTGATTCTTCGTTTTTACGGCCGATGGTTTTGTTGTTGTTGTTGCTTTTGTAATGGTACAAACAATGAAAGGTGGTGAATTGGCCAGATGCTGGCCGATGTGTAAAAATAACTCAGTTATTTGGTGGTGTCTATGGCAGAGTTTCCACAGAGGCCAGCATGTAGATGAGGGAAAGGTGAGGCAGGAGGAGGAGAGACCCGAGGCGGCCACTGGTCCGAGTGTCAGGTGAACTGAATTTCAGGTAAGAAGTTATGACCTGCAGTCTATCTGGGTCAGATATAAACCAAGTTTAGGTGGAGTTTATTTTCGTTGTGCTGACTTTTTACAGTCAGTTACAATAACTCGTACTGCGTACTAGCTAGCATGACAGAGTTTCTATACAGCTGGGCGGGTACTATGATGTTACTGATAGTGATATGATATCAGTTTGTATATCTGGTGAGAGGGAAACATGAAGATGAAACCAGGAGATGTCCTTACTGAATCATCAGAGCTGAACAGGTGATGGAGAAACAGGTTTACCTTTAAGGTGGCATGAATGAGTTGAAGGGAAGTTATGAACTGTTTCTGAGAGACAAATGACACCAGGATCCTTTACTATGTAGCTGACAGCTGGTAACTGTGCAGGGGCGGGTCTAGCAAAGTGTTGCCAGGGGGCCAGGTAGGGCATTAACAGAGAAAGGTGGACACAAAGATATACTTTTCTTTCTTATTCTCATTTAAAATGTCCAGCTTTTAATAAATAATTATCTGAATCTTACAACCAAAGTTTTTATCTGATGTAAAATGTATAGAAATCATACATATACCAACAAGACACTGTACATAACTGTCACAACAGCGTTTGTTTTCATTCAAAGGCCTCGTGGCTTTTCCTATAATACCTGGTGGGCCGGTCTCTAGTCAAAATGCCCCGGTCAATTTTTTGTCCCAGTCCAGCCCTCATACCGACCCAGTACTGGTAATTTTTCTTATGCAGATGAGGCATTATTTCTGTAACATTATTTAATTCCAGAGGTTTTTAAGTTATTTTTTTTGCACTTGTTGACTAGTAAAAGCCTATATGACATATTTTATTTCACAATTCATTAACCACACAGAGAAGGCATCGTTTAAATATGTTAAATATGTTTCTTTAAACAAGTTCTTTATGAGTGAGCTAAGTGTCCTCTTTTTTGGAAATCAAAATATGCTAAGCTAGTCCAACTTCAGTAACCCTACAAATGTCACTGCTGTTTAGTTTTCTGTCTTCATTTATGTTGGAAGTGATAGCAGAGCTGTACATTTTAATTTTTTCAGATATCTCTCAGTCAGAACATGCTATATCATGTTTAAGTGGAAACTATCGAGCTAACTTCCTGCTAACTTCTAACTTAAATTTAATAAATTCTGTTTTCATGGATGCCTGGATGTTAAACTTAATTGTTACCTCTGGTAAAGCAGCAACGCTGATCATTTTATTAAGGATTAAAGAATTTAGACAGTTTTTAACTCTCAGTGATGCCGCAGTGTTCGTTTGACTTTGGGACCTGAAGCGGACCGAGTTTTGGACCCAGATTACTCCATGAGGCTCCTGACTATAGCAGCCGTAATGCTCCAACAATCCATCAAGCGGTGCGGCTTCGTAGCTTACCAAAGTCGTACTAAAACATTTTTTGACAGATTTTTGAGCGCCGTGTACCACATAAAATCGGTTCGAGGTCAGTAAACACAACCAGAATTCATACACATGGTGCACCGGATTATAAGGCGCACTGTCAATTTTTGAGAAAATTAAAGGATTTTAAGTGCACCTTATAGTGCAGAAAACACGGTAACATGACATTTAAACACAAGAAGGATATTATTTAGAGTATTATAGGAGATAACAGCAACAAAAGAAAACTGTTTCTTACCTTCAGCATATCCATAGATGACAGTAGTGAGCACTAAAATAATGAATAAAACCTCATCAGGTATTGTACCACTGGGAAATTCTAAATCAATATAAAATAAGGCTTTTGTTATTGAGTCAGTGCCATTCAAACAGTCAGACGTGTACTTACAGAAAAAGCCGGCCATGCAGAGCAAAGAGTGCCCCATCATCACATCCAGCCTGCTGCACTCTGATCCACTGATATTCTGAAAACAGTTTTAATTTACAGAAAAGGAGGAAGTTGTGTTTTAGTGAAATGTAAGCAAAGCAATCCTCATTTAGTGGCACCATTAGCTAATAGTTAAACTATAGACAGTGTGTATGAGGAGGTATTTTAATTTTTTTTCTTTCTTTTTTTTATACAATGCTCTCTATTCTATACATACATTAGTCTTACAGTTAATTCAGGGCAAGGAGTTGATGAATATTTCAAAACTGATGAAAATGGCCAGGAATAATTGTTAGGTAAAAGACATGAGCAAAGAGAAGTTAATCTTTAGCAATATGGACATTTTGAGATGAATATGTTGCTGCACGTCTGCCTTTTGAAAGTCAAAATTCTTGTTTCAGTCTCTTGCAAGAACATCTAATATTGCCAGAAACTGAATGTGCTGCAATTGAGGCAATTGTAATGCCTTAATTTTTTTAATATTTGTGTGCAGCTTGGTGTTTTTGAGTATTCAATAACCAGACCTTTGACTTTTGTTTATTTTATAAAGGATTACATAAGTGAACAAAAAAACCAAAGTTTTGCTAAACTGAAAAAGGGACTCTGTTGTACTCATTCCTTTTAAATTTATTAAATTTAAACTTATTCCCATGGGAGACATGAATGAAAACTTTAAATTGTAGTTACAAAATATTTTTTAATTTAATTATTAAACATTTTACTGTTCTTTTAGTCAAAAGTTACATGTCAAATGTAATCAAAATACTGGCGTTCTTGATAACTTTCAGCTTTTAAGTTCATCAATTTAAAAAACTCAAGGCAATCGTTTGCCTCAGTTTTTGTTTTGTTTTTTTAGCTCTGCTAACTTCTTTGAATTTACAGTGTGGTTTTAACCCCAATAGGTTGATTCTGTTCATTGGGGAAAATGTTTTGCCACTCATCCAAGTGACTTGGCACCCAGAATCAATTTTGGGGGTTTTCTTAACCTAGATGATTGAGCATGCATGAAGACAGTGTGGTTTTAAGTTTGGTTGAGACCCAAACACAGGAAATGACTCCGTGTGTTGTTGAACTAAAACTAAAGATCTGCATCTTTAAAAAGAAAAAAAGTAACTAAGAGGGCAAATACATTCATAGTTAAATTTATTATCCATTAGTACATCAAAACAAATAATTCATTTTTTTTGTCTTCATTTGGCATGTACAAGTATGTGTAAATGCACACTGAATTTCACGTGTGATTACATGTAAACACAAAAGGAAAAACTAACAGATGATGTGAAACACTTACTGAAACACTGTAATATGATATATGTAATAATGATGTTTGTGTTGAGCACTACATCCTACCAATCCAAATTATCTGATTCTGTCAAGAGTAAGTTCAAAAAGCAGAACTAAATGTAGCTCAGGACTTGGTATAAAACAAAGGTGACCTTTATGATAAAGCTGATTGCTTCAGCCACAATGGTGAGAAATAAAGAAAAGGGAATTACAGAAAAATGATAACAGGAACAAAAAGACTTCCCTTGGGCATAACAATTTCTTCTGTGTAATCTCTATTGGGTTTACTACTTGCACCCAAAAGTGTGCGTGTATCTATATACGCAAACACAAGACGAACACTCAAACTCCATGCAGCAAGTGCCCAGGCAAGGTGGTGGCATTGAACTCAGGACCTTGTTGCTGTGAGGTAACAGTACTAACCACCGCTCTCCCAGTTTTTTAATAATTATTCATTTAAAACTTTTGAAAACTCACGTTGCCACAGTACCTTTAAAATTTGAATGCATAATAAATACAGCAAACACCAGATAGATAGATAGATAGATCCAATTTATATATACACACACATATACATAAGAAACCATTTAAACTTTCATGGTTGCAGAAAAATATTCAGTAACTTTGTGAGTACTTGCTTGTTACTTTTCTTGTAGCCTCAAAGATTTCGACCTCTCTCTACTCTGTTTAGGTAGAGATGCTGACATCATGTGGACAAACACTAACAGTGCTGGTTTGTGCTTTACAAATGCTTTTAGCCTAGCAAACCATATAAATAATAAAATAATAATAATGTTTTAATATTTCTGTGTGTAAATCTCTTTGTACTTTCTATAAACATCAGTTTGGATTTTAATGTGTAAAAGAAGCACTCATCAGGAGATATCAATTACACTCAATGCTCTGATGGGCAGTGTATTCTGTACTCAGTGGCCATATTGTTATTATCTACTTGTTAAACTGTTCACACTAATAACTAATCAGCCACTTGCATTGCAGCAATCATTTAGGTATGCAGATATGGCACTCATACATTTCTAGTATCTAAACAAGCTAATTGACAAAACTGTCTCAATAATAATGTACATGCAGTAGAAAAGACCGTTCACTGTTGCTTATATAATAGTACAATTAACTTTAAGGTAAGATAACATGATCACATACATTTATAACATGACTCCACAAAGGTTTAGCTGAGAAGTCAGCCACTGGATTCTCAGCAAAACATGATCATAAAGTTGTAGCTCACATAGCCCTTTTTATTACCCTGCGTTGTTATTTCTTAAGAGTGGGAATACTCATTGCCTGGAAGGACCCCAAGTTGACCACAGAGTAAAAGAAATATAAGTCTAAGAAACAGAAAACTAAAACTTGAAAAGAACTGAAGAAGCTTCTCAGATGAGAACAGAAACATCTTCAAGTATCTTAAAGAAGTCCAGTCACTTTTCTTTCCAGGCTCCTTAGATAAACAGAGAATTAAAACAAACATCAAAACTTTTAATCAGCAAATGGCAGCATGAAAAATTAAAGAGACTTAAGATAACGGAAAAGGAATTTAAATATTTGAACATTAAAGGATTTTGGCAACTAGACGGAGGAAAAAAACTTTCTGAACAACCGGGCGACAGTTTGGAAAATCAGTAGAGAGACGGTTAAGACTTTAGACAGCTGAGGAACAAATTTGTAACTGAGCACAAGATGAGTGACTCTGAACAGACGAAACAAATCAGCCACTAAACAGGAGAAAATCAAGTGCAGCACAGTGGCTCTCTGAGGTCATTGCAGTATCTTGTGATGCATGTCTGTCAATATGAGTTATTCAAACAGTGATGCTAATAGAGCCTGTAACAGAATTTACTTTGGCTTGTACAATAAATAATGTAGGTTGCAAAGAATGAATGAATATATTTTTTTTTATCTTTTATTTGTTTGGTGTTTAACTGTTTTTGCCATCTCAATATAGATGATGATTTAATAAAGATTAAAAGAATAAAAGAAAAAATATATACAGCTATACGTATAGTCAGATTTTAAAAAATTTAAAACCAATGTATTATTTTCATACAACTTCACAATTGTGTGCTACTTTATGTTAGTCTATCAAAGAAAATATCAATAAAAACATTTAAGTTTATGGTTGTAAGGAGACAAACTGTGTTAAAGTTCAAGTCGTTTGAATACTTTTCAAGGCACTGTATATATAGTTTAAATTCTTAAAATTAGCCATACTTTGCTTTGATTACTGCTTTGCACACTCTTGCCATTCTCTCCATGAGCTTAATGAAGTAGTCACCTCAAATGGTTTTCCAACAGTCTTGAGGGAGTTCCCAGAGATGCTGAGATGCTTTTGCTTTCACTCTGTGTTCCATCTCACGCCAAACATTCTCGATTGGGTTTAGGTCAGGTGACCGTAGAGGCCATCTGACGCAGCACTCCATCATTCTCCTTCTTATTAAAATAGCCCTTACACAGCCTGTAGGTGTGTTTAAGGTCACTGTCCTCAAACACATCTTTCTCAAACTGGCTCACATGGGGACCACGCCAGGAAAGGAAAACCAAGAATGCTGCTCTGCTGCTGAAGATAAACCACTACTGAGGAAAAGCAACAAGCAGAAGAGATTTGTTTGGGCAAAGAAACAGAAGGGATGGACATTAGACCACTGGAAATCTGTGCTTTGGTCTGATGAGTCCAAATTTGAGATCTTTGGTTCCACCGGCCATGCCTTTGTGCAACGTCAAAAAGGTGAACAGACAGTCTCTACATGCATGTTTCCCACTGTGAAGCATGGAGGAGGAGGTGTGATGGTGTCGGGGGAGCTATTCTGCTGACACTGTTGGAGATTTATTCACAATGGCTAATGGCAAGATGGCGCCGAGTATGGCAGCCTCGCGACGAGGCTGCCTTGTCTCGAGCTCCCCCAAGCAACAGCTGGTTTTTGTGTTTAATTTTACTTTTACTTTATTTTTTCACGAGTAGTCTTCTTGTGTACGGCCGACATACCTTACTGGACATAAGAGATGGACTTTCTCATCACTTTCCGGAGTTCAAGTTTTGCAACACGCACCCTCCGTTTACAGATCCCTCATTCATCTCACCTGAGACGCCTTTGTTCTGGGCCCCTGGAGGCCGCAAACGCCAACGCAGAGGGAGAAGATCCGGCGTTCTGGTTCAACTGAAATGGCACACTAACAGACCACCGCTCCCCAGTTTATTACTGGCTAATGTGCAGTCTCTGGAGAACAAGCTGTGCGAGCTTCGAGCACGGATCTCATTCCAGCTAGAGATGCGGGACTGCTGCGTGATCTGCCTCACAGAAACCCGGCTATCGGACAAGGTACATGACTCCACCATACAACTACCGGGGTTCTCCGTGCACCGTGCGGACAGGTTACAGGAGCTAACTGGGAAAAGCAGAGGCGGTGGTGTATGTTTCATGATCAACAACAGCTGGTGTGATTATGCGAACGTGCACCCGGTCAATCATTCTGCTCCCCTGACCTGGAGTACCTGATGATTAAGTGCCGGCAATTCTGGCTAACCAAGGGAATTTAACAATACCTTTGTTCCCTCGAAGCTGGACAGGAAACTGCAGGATCTAGGACTGAGCAGCTCTCTCTGCAGCTGGATCCTTCGCTTCCTGTCTGACAGACACCAAGTGCTCAGACTGGACAGCATCACCTCATCCCCAGTCATAATGAACACTGGTGTTTCACAGGGGTGTGTACTGAGCCCTCTCCTGTACTCACTCTACACCTACGACCGCACGGCCACTAGCAACTCCAACATCTTTGTGAAGTATGCGGACGACACTACAGTGGTGGGTCTTATCACCAAAGGAGTTGATAGTGGACTTCCAGAGGTGCAGAGAAGCACATACCCCATTCAGCATTAATGGAGCTGCTGTGGAGAGAGCACCGTTTCCTTGGTGTACACCTGGCGGAGGATCTCACGTGGTCAGTACACATAAACAGAACAGCGAAGAAGGCGCAGCAGCGCCTCTTCTTTCTCAGGAGGCTGAAAAGATTGGCATGAGCCCCCGCATCCTCAGGACCTTCTACTGCTGTGCCATTGAGAGCATCCTCACTGGATGCATCACCATCTGGTATGGCAGCAGCACCGCTTACAACTGCAAAAATCTCCAGAGAGTAGTGCGGTGTGCGGAAAGGATAATTGGAGGTGAGCTTCCCTCCCTCCAGGACATCTACAGGAACCGGTGTCTGAGGAAAATGGGGAGGATCATCAAGGACTCCAGTCACCCAGCCATAAACTGTTCAACCCACTTACATCAGGCAGGAGGTTCTGCAGTATCAGGTCCCGAACCAGCAGACTGAGAGATAGCTTTTCCATCAGGCCATCAGACTGCTGAACACTTCATAGACACCTCACCCTCACTTACCGGAACTCCAACATTATACACTCCATACTGTACATAAATGCCACTTGTTTTGCACATTTCCAACTGCTGATCCCTGTATATTTTATTTTTATTTAATTTTATGTATATGTATACACACACACACACACGTAGATACACATATTTAGGATACATATATACAATTACTTTTTTCAAGTAATGAGTAAAGTAAGGGATTACTGTTGCAAATTAGATTACTGTTACTTTCCCGTAAGCATGTTGCGTTACTGCGTTACTAAAACCGTGATTTTTTTGCGAGTGTCTCATGACAATGACGTAAGCGAGTGCGACGCTCGTGGCAACAGCTGTGTGCAGATCAACAATGGATAATATATCGAGCGCGGAGAGAGTATGAGCGTGCAGCGTTTAAAGCGTGGAAGTACTGACCTTACTTTGACTCTGATTCCGTAAAAAGTGACAAAAACATTAGCGTCCGTTGTTTACTGCGTGGGAAGAAAACTTCTTTTTACAGCGAAAAAAACCCTTAACTTCCGAGCAAGCGCCGAGTATGTTACCACGGAATGAGAAATTCACAGAGAAACTCGCGGATTCTTCCACTGACCGCACCTGCACCAGGGCAAACATCCGCCTGCTATACAGGTGAAAATAGAGCAACAGGACCGCGAGTCTTTGATTTTATTTATTTTCTGCTGTGTTTTACTTGCATCTATTTGAAAGAGTGAGTGTAAACACAAAAAAATATTTTATTTTATGTGCTGGAATGTGCAGAAAATAGGTTTAAATGTTAAACAAATTTCTTCCAGTCAGAGAATGTTGCATATAATTTAATTTTTGCTTGATGCATAAAGTTAAAAGATTAAAACTAATAAAACCAAGTTTTAAAAAGAGACTTTTCCATTTGATTACATTTTGTATGATGGATTATGCAGAAAAAGTAGAACTGGGCTGAAAGATCTATCGCTTTATCACCTATTCAGGTTGTAAATCGTGTTATTAAAAAGTAACTAACTAGGTAATTAATTACTTTTGAAAATAAGTCATCAGTAAAGTAACGGGATTACTTTTTTGGGGAAGTAATCAAGTAACTTGACCAACACTGTAAAACACACATCCAGGATGTGTAAGGGCTATTTGACCAAGAAGGAGAGTGATAGAGTGCTGTACCGAATAGCCTGGCCTCCACAGTCACCTGATCTAAACCGATGTTACATGTTAATACATGTTAACCTATAATTACCCAAAACATATGACACATTTACAAACACTGAATGAGACTGTTGTCACTGTACCTGCAGCTCACATCTGCACATTAACGTAAACACTCTCCTCTTGTTTATTATGCTTCCCTGCAAAGATGATCAGATGAATCGACAAAAGAAAAGCACTTCATGTTTAAAAAAAGAAAAGAAAACATCATTCAGAAAGTTTGTTTTCGAGCATTATGTTTTGTGTACTCACGCTTCATTCTTAGATCTTTAAAATCAGTGAGCAAGGAGGGGACATTCTCGTAATCATCTGCTAGTTAAATGTGCATATTTTTAGTTACAGGATTGTAAAAAATATCACATGGAATTAAGCATTCTGTGATTCTGTGATTTGAAAAACATATACTGTACCATTTCTGTTTTTCACTTGTTTGATTGATTCATAGATGTCAGCAGTACCTAAAGAAAAATAGAAGCCAGGGTCATGTTAATCATTTTATTACAGTTACACTAAAGATCAGAGCAAAAACAGAAATACTGTGTGAGTCAAAACCAGGACTGTAAGATCTTTAAATGTTCTTGGAAAAATCACAAACTGGACCCACAAAATATTATTAAAGGAGACTTTATGAAAGTAAATATTAATAGAGATAATAAAGATTGGTTTAAGTGCTGACCATGTTGAAGAGATTTGTACACATGAGTTTCCTTCTGGTTGACTCCATGATTTGTGGAGGAGCTCGGACTGGGAATCTCAGACTGAATAGGCCTAAAATATGAAATAATCACAATAAAATCAAACATAACTGATGTATGTTTAAAACAATACAAAAAGTAATTATACCAACCTGGTGAAGCATGAATCTGTGAAAGAGACATATCAGAATCAGAATACTTTATTAATCCCTGAGGAAATTATGTCACAGTTGCTCCAAGACAGTAAGAACAGTATCTGACTAAACTAAATGAAACAATATAAAATATTACAATGTTACAAAACGAGATGTAGACAGGCACAAACAGATACAAATATGAATTCCCACCTTCATGCACACATATACAAATACTCAGCACTCACCCAACATGGAGACAAACAGAAATGAACACTGTTCCCACACACACACACACACCAAACATACTCTATACCCCCAGGTCCAGGCACCGCACCACCACCCCCAGAGGGGTGATCGCTCCCAGACCCAGGAGATGTTTCCCTTTGCTATGGGATGGAGACAAGCAGACTGCCCCCGGTCCTGCAGCAACAGGGAGGCCAGCATCCCAGACCCCAATCACATGGCAAACTCCTCTTTCCGCCCCCCGGCCCAGATGGCTTTCTTTGTATTATAATGACATTTAGGTTTATATAGCTTAGTCTTAAGATTAGGTCTCTTTTATGTTTTCCCGTCTTGTCTCTCGCTCTTCTGAGGTTATTATTCGGTTTAGTTTTACCAGCTTAGTTATTGCCTTCTGCCTTTTGCTTACATTTGTTTGCTCAGACTTAAATAAACGGCTTGCTCTTGGTTAAACCTCAGTTTGTTTCAACACATCTGATTTTGAGACCACACTGGTAACACAAGGTCTGCAGCAACAGACTCGCAACACGTATCAGTTTCTCAGGTGGGAGCGGCTAGTGTTCTTTAGGGTCCTGCACCTGTTCCTGTTTTTGGGGAGGAAACAGATGGGCTTCTTCATCCATCTCAGCTGGCAGTGGAGGTGGGAGATATTGTCCAGCATTGTCCTTGTCTTGGACAACATCCACCTCTCCAACACCACTTTAAGAGAGTCCAGCTGCGTCCCCACAATATCACTGACCTTGCAGATCAGTTTCTTGAGTTTGCTGGCATCTGTGACCCTAAACCCAGCATGCAACAGCATAGAGAATGGCACTGGCCACAAGAAACTCATAGAAAATCCTGAGCATTGTCCAACAGAGCCAACCAACTGCAGAGTCATCCAAGAAGTGAAGATGGCAGGTCTCTGTGCAGTGGCAAAAGTCTGTGGTACAGAGGTTGAAGAGTAAAGGGGAGAGGATGGCCCCTTGTGGTGCCCCTGTGTTGCAGATCAGCTTGTCAGACACAATGTTGAAGACACACATACCATGGACTTCCTGTCAGGAAATCGACAATCCAGGACACAAGAGAGGATAGGTGTCAACTTATCACCCAGGAGGGTCAGCCTGCACTGGAAAAGTGCATTCAGTATCATAAAAAAAAATGACCCTCATAGTGCTCGCTGGCTGATCCAGATGGCTGTAAACACGATTGAGCAGGTAGATGATGGTGTCCTCAACTCCGAGGCTGCACTGGTAAGTGAACTGAAGGGGGTCCAGATGTGACCTGGTCATAGGTTGGAGCTGATTGAGGTTGAGTTTTCGCAGGGTCTCCATGAAATGGGAAGTCAGTGCCACAGGTCTGGGCCACTGGGACTTTGGTACAGGAAAGAGGCCTGACTTCTTCCACAGCACTAGGACCCTCTGTAGACTCAGACTCAACATGAAGAGTTTATGAACAAATGCATTGTCAAGGCAAATATCCTGGTGCATCCATGATTCGGTGAAGCACATCACGCTACACTCCTGATATCTCCGGGGCCAGCTATACGCTAGGGCAAGAGGGAGCAATGCCCCCTTAAACAAATGTCCTGCCCCCTTAAATCAAACTTTTAGAAGTTGAGAAAGAAAATAATAGATTAGCTCAAAACTGAATATGGGCACGATTTACTACAGTAGCTGAAAAATCCGCTGGAAAAGGCACAAATGACATTATAGGTTTCACCCCTGGTCCGCTCTTTCCCTCCGTGCTCTGTTTGTGTGCAGGCTCACACACAGTGTTGCCAACTCGTCAGTAAGGAAAATCGCTATTGGCTGTCCTAAAAGTAGCTAGAAGTCGCTAAATGATGTCATCACCTAATTTGCATAATTGGTCATGCTAATATAATTGTAACCTACCTACGTTGTTGGAGAGAGAAATAACATCGTGGAAGAGACATAAAGTGAGTAAAAAACGTCCTAAATGCATTTAGAATTTTTTTAGAACTACAAATCACATTTCTTTTAGCAATTATTGTCACAATTACAACTCTGCGCTTGTATCCGGGCTTGGACCGGCAAAAGTGACCCAAAATAGGAACTCTGGTGGAGTTATTTTGTGTGTGTATTCATAAGTAGTTTTAAACTTTGTGATCCACAAAACAGCATAACAGTAAAAGAAGAACTGACTGCGTTACAGTCAGTGCGGGAGCAGCGGCTTCGCCCATGCGCGATTCATTTTAGTGATGGTAAATTCGATTCTTTTTACTGAATCGAGTTTTAATGAGTCACTCAACAAAGTGAATCGGGTTTCTTGAGTCATTTGAGTCACTGAGTCAGTTGACCAGAGAGTGCAAAAGTGTATATTTTCACTCAAACTTAATTTGTTTCTCTTTTAATGTAAATCCTACTGCTAAGATGAATGATTGTAAAAGAAAACAACTATTTTTTTTAGAGCAAAAAAGAGCAAAAAAAATTCTAAAGGGAACATTTATTTATTTTTATTTTATTTTATTGGTATTTTCCTTAAATGTGTCAAATATATATTTTCTCATCTAAAATGTCCACTGAGCTGTGAGCCAGGGGGCGGTAAAGCGCCTTAACATTGGTTGCCAACCAAGAAGAAGAAGAAGAAGCTGTGAGCCAGGAGGGAGGGGGTGAGTGATTCGTAACAGGAAGGGAGGGGGTGAGTGAGTGAGTCAGTGATTCGTTCAACTCGTTTGAGCTGTGAGCCAGGAGGGAGGGGGTTAGTGAGTCCTGAGTGATTCGCTTATGCTATGATTCAGCACAGCAAGGGAGGGGGTGAGTAACTCAAATGTGCTGTTAGCATGCTAGCTGAGCAATGCTACTGTGAACTGAGGAGCTATTGTCTTGATGTGAGCTTCTACTCAGGGTTTTTTCTTCCAGTTCAGAGCAGAAATGTTTTTGTTAAGAAACTGGCTGTTGTTTTTTTCCCCACAATTTTAATTATAAGCTAGATATATTTCTACTAATGAAATTAGTTTGCTAACCTCAACAGGGATGAGTCAGTGAGTCAGTTGCGCTTGTGAATCATGATTCACGAGTCAGTAAAGTGATTCTCGAGTATTGAACGATTCGTTCATGAATCGAACATCACTAATTCATTTGCAGTTTGGACGCATAGGGGTGAACATCTCCTGCCCTGATAGGAGCTGAGGGAGGACTATCCTCCGCCTGTGAACGCTTTGGCACGGGCGAGGTGCCCACGGCAGCACCGCTGCTTGTTGAGAGTAAGAGCAATACGCGCTTTCACATCAAAAAGTCGTCATAAATTAGTCTCCAATAACACCAGAAAAAGTCGCCAGATTTGTCGCTAGTCGCTTTTTAGAAAAAAAGTCGCTAAGGGGGTCTGAAAACTTGCTAAATATAGCGACAAAGTCGCTAAGTTGGCAACACTGCTCACACAGCACTCACCCTCCCCCCAGCTAAACAGCCAATCACTGTTAGTATGCAAATGAGCCGGAGTCAGGTTTCTCAGTAGGCAGGGCAGAGAAAATGAAGCAGCAAATCTGTCGTCAAAATCATAGCGACTCATCAGATAATTAACAACTAAAAAATACATCTATATTTGTACAGTCAATGGGAGACTAGTCCATTGTTCTTCTCACAGTTTCAGTCTGGTAGAGAAGTGTTTCTTTCTGTGAGCCTGGCTGCTGCATAAAGCCACCTGTGTCTGTCAGACTCGACACAAAGCCCCGCCCACTTTGTTGACCTTTGCTAAATAAAAGAAAGAGGGATTTGCTGATGTTGCCCCATGAGAAGTCCAAAACAAATAACTTGGATATGAATGAATCTGTAAGAGGTTTTGGAAAGTGAAGCAAGAGACTGTTGTTGTAAAGTGGATTGAGGAGAAAGGAGAGTGGAGCAGTTCAGTTGCAAAGAGAGTACAGTTCCTTGCAAAACAAACAGGCTTAAAACAAGACAAAAAGAAGAAAAAAAGTTCAAATGTTCTGTTCTACAAATTAGTTTGAGAATTGTACGAAAAGACACGGTGAATGTTTTTTTTATTACTATGCCAACCCTTTCTAGTTTTGTAAATACTGACTATATTGAGAGATCTTATTTTATTCTTACTTTATTTTGCAAATGTATTTGAGAATTAGGCTTTTCAATTAAGATATATTTTATGGTGTTGGTTGTAAAGAGATGGATGGATATTTTATTTTATTCTTCATTTTATTTTCTATTCTATTTTTCAGTTTTATTCTTCAAGAATTGCCTTTTTAAATAACTTGGCCTACCCTATTTAGTTTTGTTAATATTGGCAAAGGGGGCCCTCGGGCCTCCGGCCTCGGGGCCTGCAACTCGGTTCACTCTGGCACAGCTGGCTGCCGGCAGAGCCGGCGGGCACGCCGGTGCAGCCCCCTCTGGCTTCTGCTCCGTGGCTACTGGGTGACCCCCTCGTCTGGGGATCTCCTCAGCCCTTCCCAGGAAGGTGGCACGGATGCCCCTCCGGTGGTACTCCTTGGGCTCTCGCACTCTGGGTCCTCTGGATGTCTGGAGCCTGGATCTCCTCCATGCCTGCTTCATGCCCTGGGGGACGGGGCTATGGGCCTCCACACCCTCTAGCAGACTGTTACATGGGAAAACCTTTTGTATACAAGCGCGTTGATCCACACAGGTGTGCACACGGGTGTTCACTGTTCGTAGACAAACTACACCTTTCTTAGCGAAAAAAATTAGAAAAAAAAAAAAAAAAAAATATTGGCAATTGTTATATTTGATATAAGCCATCCAATTAAGGTAAATGTCATGTTTTTAGTTGTTATAATCTGATGAGGAGGATTCTATTTCAATTATGGTTGTTTTATTTTTCAGTTTTCCCCCTGAGGGATTGCTACCTTAACATTGTCAGCGGGTTTGCATGCCTCAGTAACACTAAGAGCTAAGTTGGTCAGGTCTTAGGGTAGAGGCCTGACAAAGTGCAATCCAATTACATGACAAAAACAGTTATTTAGAGCACCCCACCACCACCACCATTTTCCTGTCTCTGTTGCCACCATTTGCCCCCTTTACATTTCTGCTTGCCCCCTCATATATGCCTGTCTAGAACCGGCCCTGCTCAGAACTAGTGTTTATCATATTTGCTAGTGACTGAACGTTTCCCATTATATCATGATTCATGCTCAATCATCCAGGTAACGAAATCCCAAGAAGTTCATTCTGTTCATCTGGACGTAGCATTTTCAATTGGGAAAACATTTTGTCACTCATCCAGCTGACTGCAGGTTCCCCCAAAAGGACTAAAAATCTGTTTCTTAATGATTAATGTTCCAAGTATCAGGACCATTTACCATTAAACACATGTAAACATTTCTTTAATCTTCATCAAATGTGTTGAGACATCCTTTCAGCATGTCATGCACTCTGCTTTTTTTGGTTTTGTTTTGTTTTTCTTATTTATCCAACTGCTGAAAACAATTGAGCCACAAATTTGGAAACACCATGCGGGTGTTTGCAGTAAGAAGCAACGAGCCTGTTGAATGTCATCACCTAATTATGTCAGTGAGTCACTAAGAAGCTGGAGAAAGGGACAGCTTCACTTCGCAGACACAGAACCTCACGATTACATTTAAAGTCTAAGCATCCTGGTTTTTACAGAAAGAGATAGGGAACCAAAATTTGTGCATTTAATTCAGACATAATTCTCAAACAACCTAAGCAGTCTCCTGTCAAGCATTTCTGTCTGGGTGGGATTGGACAGGGCCTTTTTTTTCTTCTTCTGTGTTCCCATCATATTAGTCTTTATTGCTACTGATTTAGCCCTGACTATAAGCTCTTAGTACCATGGCTCTGGGTCATTTTGACGCAGCATTTTGAGTTTCTTGTGTTTGAGGGTCATTTTGTATTATGGTTTATGTTTTAGGTTCATTAGTAGCCTTAAGTTTAGTCTGTTTTGACTTTCTTATATTCCCTGTTTGGTTCATTGTCCATTAGGTTCCCCTTGTGTCTCTGTCCTCTGTGTCCTTCTGTGTCCTTCTGTGTGTGTGTGTGTGTGTGTGTGTGTGTGTACGTGTCTTTATGTGTGCATATGTGTCCTTTTGTCTTGTTTCCCCTTTCTGTTTCCATGTCCCCCCTCCTCATGTTCATTCCATGTTTCCCCAGCCCATCATGTCCCTCACCCTCTCTCATCCCCTCTCACTCTCTTGTGCTCTTTCAGCCTTGGTTACTTGCTCCCTCGCTCTCTCTCTCTCTCTTTGTGTCTCATCTCCCTTAACTGTTTCCGTGTCCCTCTCGTTATCTTCTCCCATTATCTCCTTAGTCCATCTCGTTTCCCTAAGTGTTCTGTTCTCCCAGCTCCTGTGTCATGTTGTGTGAATTAATCTGCATCTTAGTGCTTCCTGTTTTACTTTGACAGTCTCCTGTCTGGTGTTAGTTACCTGTATTCTCCAATTCAATTTTATTTCTTCAACATTCCAGCAATAAAGCTGCCTGCCTGCCGAGTCTGCATTTTGCATCCTATTCTGCCTGCTTCATGCAGCCAGTCCATGACACTCAGGAAATATCTATATGAAGTTTTTCAGAAGTATTTCATGTTTCACCATATTTCTCTATGGTGATAGTTTTAGCATTTTGCTTTTTGTTCTAACTAATTCGCAATCATCCAATGACAGTCCACATGGTGGGAATTATAAAGGTTTTTAACTGGGGAAAAAAAGAACATTTGCACAATGACTGCTGACTACCTCCACTGTGTCAAGAAGACGTCCCAGAACAGAGCTGGTCTTCTTCATCAGACTGTTCAGTTTCTTTCATTTACAATTATTACATTTGATGGTTCCACTGATATTTTGTGTCATCAGATCAGAATGTATGTATTTTTTTTAATAATTAAAGTGTATGTAGTAAATAAACTATCTAATACATTATAGCAAAATGTGCATATTTTAGTTACAAGATTGCAAACATTTCACATGGTATTAGTCTTATTAATCAGTCAAAAAATAAGTTCAATCTCTAACTTTTCTGTGCTTTTAAAAACATATACTGTACCATTTGTGTTGTTTTTCACTTCTGTGATTGATTCATTGAGGCTGGCAGTACCTAAGGAAACAAAAAAGCCGGGCTCACATTAATCATTGTATTATAGTTAGACTATAGATCAGAGCAAAAACAGAAACACTGTGTGAGTCAAAACCACGACTGTAAGATCTTTAAATGTTCTTTGAAAAACTGCTGAACACAAACTGAACCTGAAAAATGTTCATGTTAATGGAGGTTTAATAAAAGTCAATATTAATAATAATAATTAAGATCAGTTTAAATACTGACCATGTTGAAGAGAGCCGTTTACATGAGTTTCATTCTGGTTGACTCCATGATTTGTGGAGGAGCCCGGACTGTGACTCTCAGACTGGATCGACCTAAAACAGGAAATAAACACAATAAACTCAAAAGTAACTGATGTTTGTTTAAAATAATAATAAAAAGTATTTTACCAACCTGGTGAAGCAGGAACCTGTGAAAGAGACATATGATAAGTCTCAGAGTTTACACAAAGTATAGAAATTTAATTCTTCTTTGTCAGCCTGTTCAGTTTCATTCGTTTACAGCATTTTGTGATGTATAAATTGTTCCACTGATATTTTGTGTCATGAGATCAGAATACATGTATATGTGTGAATAATTAAAGTGTATGTAGTAAATAAACTCTCTAATACAGCATGAAAAGAAGAGGCTCTTACACTTGGACTGTCTGCAGCGATACAACAAGAGCAGGAGAATAATAACGAGAGAGACTCCACAAACCAGTCCAACCATCAACCACACAGGAGATGAAGAGCTGTCAGCTCCTGACACAGTTACTGTAACAACAAACAATAAGTAAGTATTAATAAAATATAAATATATGGGATATTTTACAAAAGTTCTCCCATAAAAGATCCTGGTGACTTCAAACCTTAAATAAAGAATCTAATGTTATTTCTCTGTCATCAAAATTATTTGTAAAAATACATCAACACCTGCTAAACTCTTCTGAACTCCCTGACTAGCTCTGGAATGAGGAGAACTCACACACAGCAAAACCTTTGACAGAACTACAACTGATGATCTTGAGGAATAACACTTTGATGACAGAGATATTGAGCTTTTATTGGTTTATTACCAAAAAAAGAAAATATAAAATGCTTTTATATATAGAGAGAAGTATAAAATACTACTGTTTGTCTGCACATTTTGACAAACTGGATTATGAAGAGATCGAATGAAATGAGACCAAGAACAAACAATATTTGCAAAATAAAATTACTTCACATACAGCAAAGCTGTGACAAATGTTCATGTGACGTCTAAATCACTCAGATCCAAGAAGTAAATGTATAATAACATACTCTGTACAGTGATGTTGACTGCACTGCTGAACTCTCCTGATCTGGACTCATACCAGTACACTGTAGTATGCGACTTTGATGTGGTGATGTTACATGTGGATCCATTATTTCTCCAACATTCAGAATACAGTCGGCCGTCCTCAGAGAACTTCCTCACTCTCCACTCAGTGAAGTTTCCCTCACAGGTCAGTGAGACAGAGTCAGAGGTGAAGTGTTGCACTCTGTCAGGACTCACTGTGAGAGACGCTGCTGAATGAACATCTGGAAACAACATGCAGTGAAGAGACAAAGCTCACAGATGTTAGGATTCAAATATCACAGTGAAAATATTCCTTTTTTTTCTGAAGATCAGCTAATAATTCAGTGAGATTCAGCATTTATTTGGTCAAAGCCAATTTTTTGGATTGAACACATTATATTTTTAGCACCTTTATATCAGACTCATGGTTCAGAATTTATTACGACAGATCACCAGGAATAGAGAGAACGCACTCAAAGCCTTTCCATCTTCACCCTCAATTTGAGGCCACTTTGATGCCTTTTCGATTAGTGTAATAGCGACCTTTTGCTGGTTTTCATATTTATCTTGAAGCAGCTCCAGGGCACTTTCATAGACCCAATGTTCAGGCATATGCTTCACCAGATCACAAGATTTGCCTTGGGTATGCTACTCCAGAAAGTAGAGCTTGTCTGAGTTGCTCTCAGCAACACCAGGATTCATCCAAGATGCAGACCTCTCCATATGTTTGGCTTCCATGGCGTGTTTTTCACATTGCCATGTCTGTTTTCATCGTCCATCATCAAAAAGTCAAGATATGGCATTACTGTAGGTCTGGTCTCACTCACCTGAGCCTTAGCCCCTTCACGTTCTTTATAAACTTTCATTTTGGCAGCAGACACTGCAATAGCTGTTTCAATTTCCAGGCATCATGTCTGATATCATTTTACACACCAAAAGCAGAACATGTGTGAAGGAGCTGCTGGAAACCAGCACTACCAGGCCTAAAGACCCTGAGTACACAATGTGGTTCACAGGAGTCCTGCCAGTCATGCAGCCAGTTTTACAGACTTTCAACTTCTTCAACATATAATCATTAAAAAGAGCTGAGGACAAGATTCCTCCTTATCTAACTGCATTACTCACCCCTAACAGGACTGAAATGCTATCAAAAGATTTTAGTGGAGTTAATAAACATGTTTAATCTATCAGCAGGATTCTTCCTAAATGTTTTAAAGCTACATAATCATCAGAAATGTCTACTTTACCAACTTTCACCTTGATCAGCACTAACAGAACAAAAAACACTGAGTATGAAACCTCAGCCCGTTCTCACTGTTGGAAATCTATCCATGACTCACATAGTAAAATAAATGGAAAGCAAAGGAGCCGAATACTGACATGTTTAAGGTGTTCAGGAAAAATGTGATCTAACCCACTTTATCTTCTAGCAGCTCATTTATGGCTTGGTGCACCTCATGCAACATAATAACCTTTGAGCTATATGTTTCAACTAAGGCTGAAAACCATTAATCGAAAAATTAGAATAACTCAATTTGAAATCCTTGATGCAAAGTCTTTACTTGGGTGGTTGAGGACTCTGTACCACTCAGTCGTCAATGCAAGCGATTCACCCACATTTGTGACTAAAATCACCTGCAAACAGAAAGATATTTAGGAGCACCATGAGAGTAAAAAAGTATGACAACATTAAGCCCATGCATCTCCCAGTTTTTATACAAAAACACTGGTAACACAACAGCAGCAGCAGAGCCGGAGCACTTATCGAGACGATAAGCTCACATGCAAAGAAAACATGCTTCTAGCATCCAAAACAGCAGTGCTCGTTCCTGTAATCACCATTAAAACCTTAGATCCAAAAAGTCCTTCATCAAAGCACCTGATCAACCAACTGATGTAAAGAAACACAAACTATGGAGCTGCCCTTTCCACTGCCCTGTGTTTTGCAAAGCAACAAATCTACAGATCTATTCATAGATGATTGATCATTGGTTAAGACAATTTGCATATTAATGATCATGAAACTGATATCAGAGCCCATTGTTAGTGGTCCTAATTTTAGTCATTATGCTAATGTACTGTTTATAAGGTTGGGGAAACCTACAGCCAGCTGAAACTGAAAAAGTCACTTGGATAACTGACAGAACATTTCTCTCACTGATGACACTATGTCCAGATGAGCAGAATAACTTTTTGGGACAACAAATCTACAGCAAGCCTCCAGAAGTTACATTAAAAGATGCAGATGAGTTGTGAACTTGGTCCGATGTAAAACAGGCAGCTTGCTGTCGGCTGACCGACATTCTTCCCAACTTTCTGTGACAGCGATACCTGTAACAAACGGGTGTGTCTACAACCGTGTTTGTTTCAAGGCCTCCATAACTTATTTTTCAGATTTAAAGTTAAATAATCTGAAATATTACATTAACTAATTTGTATTTATATTTAAAAATATAAAAATAAAAGCTCTGTATTTCCACAGGCCAATTAAAATGTACAGGGATCCTGGAGATAAAATACTTTCTTTCAATCTTTTTGTCTACTATTAATCTCAGAAAGCCACTGTAAACACAGCTCAGTAATTTGCTGTAATGTTTCTGCCATAATTCTGTGATATTGCCCTTTTCACAGAATCGTTCTACACTGCATGAGATATTCTGCAACAGCATGACCAAAACTAAAAACCTCTGAAATATTTTTTTTTTATTTAACCTTTATTTAACCTGTAAGATCCCATTGAGAAAAAACTCTTTTTCAAGGGGAACTTGGCCAAGATAGGCAGCAGCAACTATCTCACTGTTACAAAAATTACACAACACGCAAATAATAATAATGATAATAATAATAATAATAATAATTAATGCAGTTCAGTTTTAATTCAATTAAAATGACAAGCAATCTTATTGAAACAGTTGCATGTTTTGGAGTTGGTTTCAAGGACTCGTAGTATTGATTTAAAAGCACTTGATGAAATGAATTTTGTCATTTTCCAGTCATTCTGCAGCTCGTTCTAGGCCAAGGGTGCTAAATGGACAAAAGCTCTTTTGCCAAGTTCAGTTCAGGCAAATGGAACAGAAAGCAACAAGTAACCTTGTGGGTGAAGAGAATAATGACCAGCATGTTTCATTGTTTCAGTTTCTTCATCATGCCCCTACTCTACTTCTCAGCTGTGCTCTTCTCGGAGAACTAGACATCACTAACTGCATTCACGCCACCTCCCATCCACGCTCCATCTCTCTGGAAGGATCTCTTGGGTCTGCTTTTGGTTCACAGTCACATACAGGCCTACGGGCCCCTTTCGACAGGGGGTGGGACAAAGAACTGCATGCTTCCTTGATGTTAGCATGCAGTAGGTCTAAAATTAAGACCAAATACTGTGTGAAAGTATGCACCACTGCATATTTTCTAATTAACACCAATTGACTAGTATTTTCTGATAAGGAAGTTTATTAAAAATTATCATCCACTGATGATAATTTACTCATCAGAAAATTTTAGGGGATAGATGAAGGCTTCAACAGAATATTATAAATGTGATATATATCAGAAACTGATTGGAAAAAATACTTTATTTAATTTTAATTTAATTAAAAATTTTCCCTACAGACATGCTGATGAATGTTAGGATTCCCTATTGTGGTTCCATAAAAAACTTAATTATGTTTGTGTCACACATTTACTAAACTGTCATCTTGTAAACTGTTTGGATGTGCTAGGGAAATATTTTATTGCACAAAGTAGTGCTGATTTTATCTTGTGAACATCTGCTTTGCCATCTGATTGTGCCGCTCAGCCCATACATGCTACAGGATGTAGAAAAATCAAACAGATGGGGTACCATCAACCACCAGTGCACCTGATTCAAACGAGCCCTCATCCACACAGTCCTCATTTATAAAGTCCTCTACAAAGCCCAACATTATGGCTAATAGCTGAATTTTCAGTGCAACAAAGTAGCCAAAAAGAAAGAACCACTTACTGCTAAAGAGACAGAGACTGAGGCTACGTCCACACAGATTTGAAAACCGCGTTTTCGTCTGAAAACGCTCTGCTTACACACTAGCGTTTTCAGTCGTTTTCACAGAGTTGTGCGTCCACATTGAAAGGGCCGAAAACGCTTACGTTCCAGTACTGAGCATGCGTGAAACGTAAGAAGATTCCGCCCGCCTCATTTCTGTCTGCCGTTTATTTACTTTCCGGCTCTTTGACACATCGCAGCAAAATGTCGAGGAAAAGCACCAAATTTTTTTAATGGACTAACAATGAGGTGGAGTTGTTGCTCCAAGTAACACAAAAGTACAAAGTTGCAAAAGCGAGTGAGAATTAAAGAATTCGAAGAAAAGCTGTCTGGAGCATGTACACACTGATATTAATCTTTAATAGGGCTGTCAAAGTTGAGAGCAAACAAAACAACTGCTGTATAATGACCTCCGCTATCTTTGTTTAATTGGTCACATGACTGCATCATATGACTAACATGTGTCATCGTTTTAGAAAGTCTCCGTTTTTGCTGTCCACAATGCGATGCATAAACACCGTCTTCAAATGTATGTGTTTTCGAGAGCGTTTTCAAAACGCTGCATTTTCATTCGGGGAAAACGCCATCTCATTGTGGACGGGAGGCCAAAAGAGGACACTATAGCTGTGTCCCAAAACGTCGGCTGCATCCTCCGGAGGCCGCATTTGAAGGCCGATTATGTCACAGCCAGGCGACGAAGGCTGTCCCAATTCGTCGACTCCTTCAAATGCGGCCGACAAATGCGTCCTTCATTTCCCCGAATTTGAAGGATGGGTCGGGTGTGTCCTTCGTGGCCCACCATATCCCAGAATTCATAGCGCGGACCAGCAAAATTTCAGCTGCCAACAATGGCGGCCGTTACTAAGTTTTAAAATTAGTCTTATTAATCTTTCTGGGTCACAAAATAAACTTTTAACATATTTTCAGGCGAGAAAGTAGCTGTGTAAACTTCAAATATCTGCTTGGTTTATCAAGACATCGCATATTTGCAAAAGTGCGCCGACGTTTTCGGAGACGTCTGTTACCCACCCGCTCGATAGCAAGCCGGGGGTTCAATGGTTGCTCGAGCCGGCGAGAGCAGCGGACTCCCGGCTTCATCGTTTTCAGACCCCCGCTCTTTCGCTACTCAGGTTAAACATGATATATAAGTCACTCGGATAACTTAAAAATGTAATTGTTTGCCTTATTTCGGTTTTATTTGTTCCGGAGTAAATCGGTTTGGCTGAGATCAAAGTTATTAGATTATTAGATTAAATAAAACTTTATGAATCCGTCGGGTGGGTTCCTCCGGGATTTTCACACAACTGAATAAACGTCAAACAGAAAACTGATTAAACAGAAGTGTGAGACGGTCGATAATTTACGCCAGTGTCCTGTTATATTTTAGATAGCAAGGCATCTGAAGGCTAGACCGTCCCATTTCACAGCCTCGCACTTCCGGCCTTCTCGGTCTTCAAAGGACCCGGCCCACGTAGACCGCGAAGGCCGGGTCCTCCGAAGGATGCAGCCGACGTTTTGGGACACAGCTTATATCCTGATTGTGACCTACACCCGTTTTCACACCTTGGCTCGTGTGATTAGATAGAGGATCATTAGGGGGTCCACATTTAAGCTCCCACAGGGCTTAAATCTGGGACTCTCCACCATTTGATTTCACCATTTGAAGCTTCTCGGATGAGAGGTGAAACGTCTTCAAGCAACTTAAAGACGTCCAGATGCTTTTCTTTCCAAGGTCCTTAGACTACGATGACCCGGATCACTGAGAACCTTCACAGACACAGTATATCCTTGTTTTTTAACATAACACTCACTGATGCAGCCAAGGCCAGAACAAAAGTGACCCATTTAGACTGCTTTTTAGTTGCCTTGTTTTCCACTGAGTTATCAATTTTGTCACTCTGTCTGTAAAACTAATCCATTTTCTCCGACACAATTAAATAAATGATCATTTTTCAGAGCAGGGAGGGACCCATTTTGTAAATTAGTCTTCATATATGTCGTTTTTCATGACCATTTTAAATGCACATGTTAGTGATGCAAAAAACATGGAACATCTGAATATTTCGCAGTTATTTTATTTGACTTTTAATTTACTCCAAAGAAGGCTTGTGCATGTGATTCATTTTTATATAAAAGAAGACTTTTTCCTACCTTCATATCCATAGATGACAATAGTGAGCACTAAAATAATGAATAAAACCTCATCAGGCATTATACAACTGACAAAATCAATATAAAGTAAGGCCTTTGTTAATGAGTCAGTGCCATTCAAACAATCAGAAGTGTACTTACAGAAAAAGCCCATCTTGCAGAGCAGAGAGTGCCCCATCATCACATCCAGCCCTGCTGCACTCTGATCCACAGATAATCTGAAAACAGTTTTACTGCAGAAAAAAAGAGAAGTTGTGTTTAGTTTAGGTGCTAAAGGAGTTTTTCCAGAGTTTCTTGTTCTGATTGGTCTCTCTGTGCTTCCTTCCCTTTTACACAGCTCCTATTCACTGCAAACATAGAAGCTTGTTCCTTGTGTTGTCATCTTTCACTGTGACATAAAAAGCTGTTCTGTTGCTATATTTCAGGAAACATATTTTGTCAGGTCGTTTTTGCAGCGTCCTTTGGATCATTGTTGTGCTGCAATATTCCTCTTCCAGCAGACTGGGAGTCACTGGGAGTGGATGTACCAAAACACCTTTTCTGCTTTGCAGCCAATATTTTCATATTTAAGTCTTTAATGCATTTATTTTCATTTTGATTGTTTATCAGAGGAATTGTGTTTAAAGTCTTGTTTCATACTGCATAAAACATGTAGATTTTATTTGACTGTTAGCTCAAACATTATCAGGCTCCTTTGACCTTGTGGTTAAATTCTGGTTTTACGTTTGGTTGAGACCCAAACACCGGAAATGACTCACTGTGTGGTTGAACTGAAATTAAGACCTTTACGTTTTTACAATTAAATTAACAAAAACAGCAAATAAATGTATTATCTATTGGCACATCAAAGCACATGTGACATGTTACAAACCAAGATTATGTAATTCTGTCCACAGTCCACAGGACTCAGAACACAGAGACTTACCGGTGGGTCATCACAAAACCTTCTGTATGGTCTTTATTAAGACTACAGAAGTTGCAACTTACAACATAAATAAATAAATGAGACTAAAATATTGTATACTTCTATTAGAAGTTCAGTCAAACTGTCTACCTATGTATACACTGATATGTCAGAAGATATTATGGTGTCCCTACAATATGAGTAAATGAACCCTAAAACATTATCAACACTTATTCATTGTTTTCAGTTTTACTGTGGATATTAATTATTTATTAAAAACAAATCATTTGCAGAAGATTTTGTGTTGTGAATCTAATAGTGGTAGTAATTATTCCTTAAAAACATTTACCTTCTTTTTTCTCAAGTTGCCATAGTAACTTTAAAACTTCAGTGCATACTGAGTAAATACACAACGTATTGCAACAAACCACATGTTGCTTCACTGTGTTAAACATTTCACTTATAATAGGATTAAACATCCAGTTCCTCTTTGCAAATACTGAGGTTTGATAGCAAGATAAAACAACACCACATTCACATCAGAGCTAAAGTGTTTTTAGGAGACATCAAGTTTCATCCTCTTTAGATCTGTTTTGGGGGGGGCGGGGTATAAATGTATATATAATAAATGTAAATTGTAATATGTAAAATGTAAATAATGCAAATTGTCAATCCAACAATTACAGTTTCTACACAACACAAAGCGCAGACCCACTGATGTGTCAAAATCTGTGAGCTGTCGGTTTTCAGCCCCGACGGTGTGTCAGCGTACGTGCCATCGGGGGAGAAAGCCGACATCTCACTGATTCTGATGCGTCGGGTCCGCGCTTTGTGTTTACGTCTTTTTGCAGAATCTGTTTACCTGCTCTCGTTTACTGTTTTAGGTGTTTGGCAGTTGTCAAAATAGTCATAGTCATAATGAATCGATATCACTTTATTAAAGCTAAAATCGATTTTAATCAGAAAATCGGCTATCAACACCCACTCTTATATCTGATATATTTTGACAGACCAGAAGTGTAGTGTTTCTCTTGATAAAATCTTTAACATGTAAGTACCAGAAAGTCCTTGTTTGAAACATTGTTTTTTATAATTAGTTAATTAAATGAGATCAGGGTAGATTCTTCCAGGAGATCCTGTGATTTTGAGTTGCTGTTATCCTCGGTAAAAAAAAAAAAAAAAAAAAAAAAAAGTTTATCACAAACTGGCAAAACTATATTGTTAAACTATATTGAAATGGGAAATAAGTTTACTGATTTGTACACCTGCTGGTGATATGATTTATCATAACTTTAAAATAATGGCTTTATTTTTATTGGTTTGTATATCACCATATCTACCACAAGTTTAGATTCCAAGCTTTCAAGTCTTTCCTTCAATTTTAAATAAATAATAATGTGGTCTTATAGAAACAATAGTTTTAGCTGGATACATGCTTGGACATACATGGTGACACATTTGTGTTTTAGCCACAAACTGGGACAGGACTCTGTCTGATATGGACAACCAGAGTGAAGTTAATGAACTTAAGCCTGCATTCTGCTGAGCCACCGGAGTCACCAATCACTGCTGATCCCACACGATCTGATGGTAAGCATTAATCTTGGAAAGTAATAACTGCTTGTGTATGTGTTGTGACAGAAGACTTATGTTAGATAATTTTTCCTTTGCTGCTTTCAGACATCTTTCAGTGTGGTGCACAGTCCTGTGCAGATGTCAAAGGAATGTTCTGCTCCAGTAGGACCTGATGGTATGCTTTTCATTCTATGCATGGTCTTTACATTTCTTTAAAATATGCACTTATTGAAATTACTTTCTGATTCCAACTGACCGAAACATTAATTCAATTTGCTTCCCACCAGACATTTCCCAGTCAACAGCAGAGGGTCCTGTGCAGCCTGTCCTTAGGGTTTTCCCCAAGATGCAACATGGACACTGCAGGAGGGCATTAATTTGCGTTACAGAGACTACACATGGTTAGAGTACTCCATCAGTACAGACCAGAGGAAATAATAAGGGAATTTAAACAAAGTTGGGAGTTCAGTGTAATAGCTGATGAAACCAACCTTCATGAAAGCTTACAGCTCAGATGCAGCAAAGCTCCCTGCTTTGATAATAAAATGCCTTGAAAATATCGCAACAAGCTGGTTGGTCGGGGCTCCAAGCACTTTACCCTCAAAGCATCACCTTTTTGCAAAAAGACACTCTTTTTTCCTTTGCTAACGTTTTATTATTTAAATGTTGATGACTTGGCCAACCAGCTGTATCAGATCAAGAGAGTTTTGGAGAGGAAAGAAAAAAGTGGAATGTTGAGCAAAACACTTCTAGAATTTGTAATATTACTAGAACCATTCAAGATGTTTCATAAATTGTTGAGCCTTGGAAAAATAGTCATTGTTATACCAGTGAGCAGTGCTTCATGTGAGCGAAGCTTTTCAGTCCTAAGTTTGATTAAAAATCATTTACGAACAACAATGACAGATGAGCATTTGAATCATCTTGATGTCATGGTCAGGTGAATCTGTGGTTAGGTTTTGGTTATTCTGTATTTTGGTTCTTTGTCATGGTTTTGGCTTTTGTATTTTGTGTTTCTTAGTTATTCTATTGCACTGCTGTGATTTTCTAGCCTTAAGGTTTTGTCTCTGCGTGTCCCTTGGGTTCCTTGTGTCCCAGCTGTGTTTCCCTCCTGTTTCCCGTTTCCACATTACTCCTTTGTATATTTAAGCCCTTTGCTTTCCATTGCCCTTTGCTGCGTCGTACCCTTGTAGCTGTGTGGTTTTCCTGTGCTCCGTGTTCCCTTGTAACTCTTAGTTTCCTGTTCTCTAGTCTTAGTTTAAGTTTTCCAGGTTAGGTTTTTTTTTGTAGTTTAACAGCAAATTAAAGCTGCCTTTTTAAGTTCATCCCCGTGTGTGCTGAGTCCTGCATTTGGGTCCTTCCTCCTGCCTGCCCGAGTACGACATGACAAAACAACACGACCAAGACATGGAACCAGCAGGCTCAGCCCAGGAGAGCGATCTGACCCGCATCCTAAGTCTGTGGAGGACAGTTTCTCATGTCTCGGAGACAAGAACAATGTCTGTTGGGATTAATGCCATCGAGGCAATTCTTGTAGTTGAACTAAAACTAAAGACTTGTATAGGGGTTTTTTTGTTTTGTTTTTTAAAGTAACAAAGACAGCAAATAAATTTAAAGTTAACTTTATTATCTGTTTATAAATCAAAACAAAGCAGAAGCTCATTTATTCTGAATTTTTTGTCTTGCTTTGAAATGTACAAGTACGTGCAAATGCACACTGAATGTCACATTGATTACATGTAAACACAATAAAAGAAAAACTAACAGATGATTTGAAACACTGACTGAAACACTGTAATATGATATATGTAATAATGATGTTTGTGTTGAACACTACATATTGCCAATCCAGATCAGTTTAAAAAGCAGAACCAAATGTAGATCAGGACTCCAAACAAAGGTGACCTTTATGATAAAGCTGATTGCTTCAGGCCACAATGGTAACAAATGACGAAAAGACTGTTATAGAGAACTAATCACAGGAACACAAACACTTACCTGTGGGCATAACAAATACTTCCGTTTGGTCTCTGTTCAGGTTACAAAAGTTTTGACTTATACAAACAAGATAAACAACAATAGTAGTTTAGTAAATTGTTTGCACAGAGTGAAAAACTGAGGAGTGAGATGTCATGATGTTTTTTGTTCCGTGTGTAATTGTATTTTAATAATTATTCCTTAAAAACTTTTACCATCATATGTACTCATGTTGCTACAGCACCTTTACAACTTGACTGGATACTGAATAAATACACAAAACACTGCAATAAACAGGGCCGGACTGGGACAGGAAGTCGGGCGCCTGGTATTTTTGGTCCAGGCCATACATCTCTATAATATACACATATCTATATAACAACAACAATAAATCATGTGTTGCTTCATCGTGTTAAATACCTCACTTATAACGGGACCAAATTGTCAGCTCTTCTTTGTACTAGGGTTTAATAGCAAGAATAAGACATTAGACTTAATGGGTTTTTAAATGGGTTTTAGAACAGTGGGTTGATGTGGATGTGTGTGTGTGTCTTTGTGCATTTATGTGCCTGTAGCCCTGGGGCCGTCCTCAGTTCGTGCTGGCCTCTGGTAGGCTCAGCTTTTTGGGTGTGGGCGCTCTGTCTGGTGCTTTCATCTTCTTTCTGCTCTCTTTCAAGGGGGTTGTTTCTTTATCCATTATGCTTCGCTTGTGCTTTCTTCTTTTTTCCCCATTTCCTCATTTTTCTTTTCCTTTCTTTCTTCTCCTTTCCTCTTCATAATCTGTACCTCCCAAATATCATGTCTGACACTGTTACACTACACGTGTCTGTGTAGGTTCTCAGTCATTCAAGTCATGTTTCTCTAAGTAGCTTAGGGGAAAAAAAGTGACTGGACTTGTTTAAGTTTCTTGAAGATGTTTCACCTCTCATCTGAGAAGGTTCTTTACTTCTAAGCTCAAATGTTGGAAAGTCCCAGATTTTAAGCCCTAGTGGGAGTGTCCCTAAGAGGGTCGTTGACTCACTACTGATCATGGGCATTAATAGAGTTCGAGAATGTGACGTCATTTCAGGGGTAAAACCGCAAAGGATTGTAGGTACAAGTGGCTAGAGCGCGAGCTATTATAAGACAACAATCACACAGAGATAAACAGAGACACAAAGAATGGCAAGAAGCTGTTGTGTTATTAACTGCCATAGCCGGTCGCATGACAGCCACGAGAAGCCGATGGGTAAAGAGATCGTTTTTTATCGGATCCCTTCATGGAAGAAAAACTGTTCAAGTCATGTTTCCGAAGTCACGAACAGGCGATGGAGGGCCTGGATTGCGGGGTAAGTCCCGAGACACACCGTGCTACAAGAAATCCCTTTCACTGGAAAGAACAGTGACTGTCGCTGCCCCCTCTCTCTTCCAGTACTCCGGAGGGAAGAGACAGACAGGGCAGCCGGGGACGTCGCCGGGTTTTCTTTGACCCGCTCCGATTTGAGTGGATTTTAATGCTGTGGCTGATGCCACTGGACTTTTAGTGTTGTTTTTATGTTTTAAGTTGGGCAGCACACTAACATCTTAGTCCACTCTGTATGCTCGTATGGGTCCAATCCTTTCACTCCTTTGACTTTTTTTTTCCTCGTACCTTTTTTTTGCCTTTTCGTCAAGTCTGTCTTTGTACGGACCTGCTGTGTTCTCCTTCGTTTTGTACATGTACTGTTTTTCTGCAAATAAAATGCAAGTAGAGATTAAAATGGCAGAATGAATGGTTACCGGTGCTGGAAATGCTAGCACTTGATGCAGTGTTTTGATTTTGCTGCCACTCGTACCTACAATGCAATGCGCGCAAGTTACGTGGTCTGTCGATCTCTATACATGAGCCAAGGTTTGAGAAGAGGTGTGGGTCATTATCAGCAGAGGTTTTGGGTGAAGCCATTGTGAGACCCTGCCTTACCTTGTCATTTGACCTAATGAGATCAACTGACACAAAATGTGAGTGGGCGTTTAGGCATCTGGGAAAGGATCTCAAAACTGGATTAGAAGTGGCAGACAACTGGTTTTGTGAGACACCCCCTCTGTTCAAGGATGATCATTCACAGTGGACATAGATGGCTTATTTCATTCCCCTTTCAAACCATCTCTCTTCTCTGTCCAAAGTGTGAACTTTGGCATCTTCCAGAGTGATCTTTATCCTTTAGATATAGAATATAGAATGCCTTTATTGTCTCTATACAGATGTACAATGAGATACAGAGCATCTCCTACTCAGTACAAACATGTAGTGGGGGGGGGATCTTCTGTGCTGCCGTGCCATACTGTGATGCAGTATGTAAGCAGGCTCTCAGTGGACGAGCGGTAGAAGGTCACCAGCAGGAGTCCAGTTTGTACTTCCTGAGGACCCTCAGGAAGTATTGTCTTCTCCGGCGCTGATAATTGGCGTCTGTCTTCTGTCAGTGACGTAAAAGACGGATTTAATGCAACATGACCGTTCAAACAGCAGCGCTGTCAGTACCACAAACGAAATTGACCTAGGTCGGATTTGTGCTGTTCAAACTGTCATACCATGACTGGATATGGGTCGCATAGGGTCAAAAAAGTCTGATTTGATGCGCTAACGCCTGCAGTGTAGCCTATGTTCTCTGTGTCTTCCTTGTCATCCTTGCCTCTGTGTTCGCTTGTTTCCTGTTTTACTTTGAAAGTCTGTGTCCTATGTCAACGTATTGAGTTTTGCGTTCCCCATGTCTCGTCATGTCAGGTTACTCCCAGCTGTGCTCTCCTTCTGTGTCTCATTCCCTCGTTATCCCTCTTTGTATTTAAGTCCTGTGTCTCCTTCTGTTTGTTGCTGCATGTCATTCCCTGTATTTCTTCTGTGTGTCTCCTGTTGGACTTCTCCGTGTTCCAGGTTCCCCCATCTCAGGTTTTCATGTTTCAGGTACCTAGTCACAGTCTTTTTGTTCCTTTGTATTATTAATTTGTAGCTGCTCATAGTTTAGGTTTTGTTAGTTTAGTTCCCTGCCTTCTCTGCTACGTTTGTTTCGCCTTCCACTGTAAATAAACTCATTCACAGTTACTCAGTTGTCAGTGCCTGCACTTGGGTCCACACTCCTCATCTCCTGACGATCTGCCTTGCATATCGTGACAGTTTTATTTCATTTAATTTTATTTTTTGTTGCAAAAATTGGATTACAAGAAATTTCTTATAACCATTGTTTTGAATATGGATGTTAACTGACTGGGTATTGAAAAATAATAGAACCAGTACATTTTAGTAATTCCCAAATTTACAGTTTAATGACTCAAATCTGCTATTGAGATATTTAAGTATATTTATTTAAGTATATTTCATGTCTTCAGTGTTTGACATTCTTTTTCAAATGATTTTTTTTTGTACTTTTTGAATATTAACAGTGTAGAGTGTTATTGGTGGAGGTCAAGAAAATACTGTTAAACTGACGAAATGCACTTAAGCTTTTAAATATAGCAGTACTTACTGCAATCTGAGGCAATTGGCTTCCTTAATTTTTTTAAAGTTTTGTGTGGCATGTTTTTGAGCTTTCAATATTCAGATGTTTGACTTTTGTTTCATTAAAAAGAATTACAAAAGTCAACAATAAATACGGAGTTTTGCTAAACTAAAAAATGCTGTTGTACTCATTTCTTTTAAGTTATATCAACATATTCCAACGGGAGACATGAATAAAAATTTTAAGGCTACATCTAAACTAATCCGAATAAATGAAAAACTAAAAATGCTCCACATCCACACTATTGTTTTTGAAGAGTTGTTCATCCACACTGACGCTTACGTTCCTGTACTGCTCATGCATGAAACGCAAGAGGATTCAACCTGCGTCATTTCCATCTGCCGTTTATTTGCTTTCCGACTCTGAAACAACATAATGATGTTGTGTTGAACACTATGTATTGCCCATCCAGATTATCTGACTCTGTCTAGACTCAGTTCATAAAGCAGAACCAAATGTAGATTAGGATTGAAAGTACTCTACAAAGGTGACCTTTATGATAAAGCTTATGGCTTCAGGCCACAATGGTAACAAAGAAAAGAAAATTACAAATAACTGATCTAGGAACACAAAGACTTCCCTGGGGCATCACGAATGTTTCCATATGGTCTCTATTGAGTTTACTTGCACCCGCAAGTGTGTGTACACACACACACACACACACACACACACACACACACACACATATACATATATATATGTATACATATACATATACATATATATATGTATACATATATATATACAGAGTACAGAATATATATATGCGTAATATATATATATATATATATGTATATATATATATACATATATATTGACATCAAGACATCAAGACAAGAAAGCTCCTTACCATGCATGGAGGGTTTCACCCCAAGTCCAGCACCCTGAGGCTGTACGCTAAGCGGAAGGAAGGGGGCCGGGGACTGGTGAGTGTCAGCACCACAGTCCAGGATGAGACAAGAAACATCCACGAATACATCACGAAGATGGCCCCAACTGACAGTGTGCTCAGTGAATACCTCAGGCAGCAGAAACCCAAGAAAGAGGAGGAAGGCGAGGAACCATCATGGAAGGACAGGCCCCTGCACGGTATGTACCACCGGCAGATAGAGGAGGTGGCTGATATACAGAAATCCTACCAGTGGCTGGACAAAGCTGGACTGAAAGACAGCACAGAGGCACTAATCATGGCAGCACAAGAACAAGCTCTGAGTACAAGATCCATAGAGGCTGGGGTCTATCACACCAGGCAAGACCCCAGGTGCAGGCTGTGTAAAGATGCCCCAGAGACAATCCAGCACATAACAGCAGGGTGCAAGATGCTAGCAGGCAAGGCATACATGGAACGCCATAACCAAGTGGCCGGCATAGTGTACAGGAACATCTGTGCCGAGTATAACCTGGAAGTCCCAAGGTCAAAATGGGAGATGCCCCCAAGGGTGATGGAGAATGACCGAGCTAAGATCCTGTGGGACTTCCAGATGCAGACGGACAAAATGGTGGTGGCTAACCAACCGGACATAGTGGTGGTAGACAAACAGAAGAAGACGGCCGTAGTGATCGATGTAGCGGTTCCGAATGACAGCAATATCAGGAAGAAGGAACACGAGAAGCTGGAGAAATACCAAGGGCTCAGAGAAGAGCTCGAGAGGATGTGGAGGGTGAAGGTAACGGTGGTCCCCGTGGTAATCGGAGCACTAGGTGCGGTGACTCCCAAGCTAGGCGAGTGGCTCCAGCAGATCCCGGGAACAACATCGGAGATCTCTGTCCAGAAGAGCGCAGTCCTGGGAACAGCTAAGATACTGCGCAGGACCCTCAAGCTCCCAGGCCTCTGGTAGAGGACCCGAGCTTAAAGGATAAACCGCCCGCAGGGGCGTGCTGGGTGTTTTGTTTTTTTATATATATATATACATATACATATATACATATATATATATATATATATACATATACATATATACACATATATATATATATACACATATACATATATATATATATATATATACATATATATATATACATATATATATTACGCACACCCCACTTTGCAGTTATTTATTTGTAAAAAATGTTTGGAATCAGGTGTGATTTTCGTTCCACTTCTCATGTGTACACCACTTTGTATTGGTCTTTCACGTGGAATCCCAATAAAATTGATTCATGTTTGTGGCTGTAATGTGACAAAATGTGGAAAAGTTCAAGGGGGCCGAATACTTTTGCAAGCCACTGTGTATATATACATATATACACACACACACACACACACACACACAATCATTTAAACTTTCATGCCTGCAGAAAAGTATTCAGTAACTTCAGTAATTTTCAGTAACTTTGTGAGCACTGGCTTATTTTCCAGCAAAGATCTGAATTTGAACATGTGGCCTGAAAGAGTTCATCTCAACTCTGTTGAGGTAGAAATTGTGACACCTTGTGGACAAATACTAATAGTGCAGGTTAGTGTTTTACAAATGCTTTACACATGTAATTCTATTAGCATTGCATTCCATATAAATTTTAAAAATAATATTTCAGTGTGTGCTGGTTATTACAATAATTGTTTATATTCATCATTTCTATAAACATATCATATCTTAACAGTATTTCCTGAAAACCCTCTCGTCTGGTCATTTTCAAATAACATTTAAATTTAAATAAGGGATTAAACAGCAGCGGGGAATACTGCTGCTGTTTAATCCCTTAATAGACACAATAGATGTCTGTCTGAAAGTGCTGTAACTAAGTTTAAAGATGTAAATGTTGAAAATCATGAAAATCTTAGAAATATGGTATCTAACCAGATTCGTACTCTGGATGGCATTACCATGGCCTCCAGTAATGCTGTGAGGAACCTTGGAGTCATTATTGACCAGGACATGTCCTTCAATGCACATATTAAACAAATGTGTAGGACTGCTTTCTTCCATTTGCACAATATTTCTAAAATTAGAAATATCCTGTCTCAGAGTGATGCTGAAAAACAAGTTGATGCATTTATTACTTCTAGGCTGGACGACTGTAATTCATTATCAGGAGGTACTGAAAACTGAAAAGCCTTCAGTCGATCAAAATGCTGCAGGAAGAGTACTGACAAGAGAGAGCATATTTCTCCTATGTTGGCTTCCCTTCGTTGGCTCCCTGCAGAATTGAATTCAAAATCTTGCTCTTCACATACAAAGTTTTGAATAATCAGGCCCCATCTTAATGGTCTTATAAACCATATCACCCCATTTATACACCTCTCCGCATTGAATCATTACTTATTATTAATCTCTGGCTCTCATCATCTCACCAAATCAGCAATCTCTTCTCACTGCCCTCCATTAATAAACTCACCTTCATACTTTGGAATAACGCATCTCTCCCTCTTTTACAGTGGTCCCCACTCCTGTGACGCTTTCTCCCTGCCATTGCGGTGACCAGAGTGACCCCTGTGTTAAATCAGCTTTTGCTTAATAGAAAGAAACTGTTTTGGGGTCCTCTTCTGCACACTGACCTTATGGCCCTGACGTCTGGCAGCTTTAGTAATCAGAATAATGATCTGAATTCATTGTAGAGCCAAATATGTTTGCTTTTCCAAGTCAAGCTTTATAAACACTACATGCTCCTGTTTGCATTTTTTTTCTTTTATTCAGTCATTCTTTGATATTATTATTATTCATGATTACGCATGTTATATAGCAATGCAAGAGGAGACAGGAGCATTATAAGAGAAAAGGAGATTGTAAAAAGGACAAAAGGTAGGAATAAAAGTCAGAGCACAAGTAGAAAAACACAACGAATTACCAACTGCAAATAAATCACCTGAGTGAAACAAAAATGGACACAAACCAACAATTGCATGTGTGTGTCCATCCCAGCCTCCTTTTCATATTGTCTTCTCCATGTATTGATTTGAAGACACCATTAGGATGACAGACAGTGCCACAGTTTATTTAAATGTGTTCTGAATACAAACTTTATATTGCATTATTTTATATACAATAAATAAAATAAAGCATTTTTATCACTGAAACCATCTCATTTGCTGGGGTGCATTTTAGATCTATTTATCTTCCAATATAGGTCAGTGTTTAATTTTTTTTTTTTTTTGTATTACCTTGGGCTGATATTCCTTTAGGAGGTGTGAATAACAACCACCTTGACTGTCCTGCCTCATACTCTTGAAAAAAACTGATATTGTTACCCCATTATTAGTGTACAAATCTTTAACCATGTGTAAGTAATGTAAATACATGGTAATTTCAAAGAAAATTTCAATTAATTTGAGTGGAATTACACTCTTAGTCAAGGGCCATATCATAAAGTGTTTCCAAACTTTGCTTTATCTTTGCTCTCAGGCTCTGATATTGTGAACCAAACCGTATTCTACAGACTACGCTTTAAAAAGCCAAACTGTAATTAATTCATGCACCTTAAGGAAGCGTTTTCCTGCTCACGTGGGTGAAAACTGGTGATGAGATTACAGACTGACATGTTTTAATCCTTCCACAATAAGTGCTTTTGACTCTTTTCTCCTCTCTATTGATATTTGTTTGTACTTGTCATAGAAATTGTTAATTGCCCCTTGGGGATAAATAAAGTCTTCTGATTCTGATTCTTAGAACACAAAGTATTACAGCAAATACACAAAACCAAACAGTGAGAATAACCATCAGAGTCCAATTCTTAACTTTTTCATTTTTAATCACTATGTGGGGAATATGCTTCATTTGTTAGTGGTCAAATTAATGCTGCATCCACTTTTTGCACTGATTTTTGACATAAACTGATTTTTTATCTCGTTACTCAAAAAGTTATTCAGAAAGATCAGCAATCGTCTGTCTTCTGATTCTACTTGACTGAAAAACATGGCATTTTTATTAAAACAAAAAACAAAAAACATATTTACCACTTTATATGTCTCCAAAGTGTTATTCTACTTCTACATCTACATGGTGGTCTTTCTAAAAGATATCAGCCTGTTTCAAACATACCTGTCATTTTTCTTGAAAATGTGTCAATTCTACACCAGATGTCCTTTTTAAAGTTTCATGATAAGTCAACAGGAGAATTTAAAGCCATACCAAAGACCTTATGGGAGACAGTTTGGACAAAAGGTGGTGCCCTGCATCTACTTGACTCTTACCTACTATATTAAAACCTATTAGAGACACATTGCACCACACATAACATTTATTCATTGTGTAGCTGGGGCCAAACCTGTGGAACATCTGGACCAATCGCAAGTGGCACACAGACTAGGAAGCATTGTGCAGCCAAATCACTGAGTCTGTGGAGTAACAAAGAGAATAGTATTACCAAGAGAGGGAACCTTTAGGCTCAGGTTTCACAACAGTGCTAGAGCAGCATGTGCAGTACAGTACATAATGATGATGATGATGATAAATACCAGAGCCAAGTGAAGCTTTTTTGAGAGCATTTATGTTCTCATAACAACTCTTGATGTTTTGCTGATATTACATATTTGATATTTTTCAGGTGACTTCCAACAGGCAAAACAAAGTTCATATCATGTACAGAGAACAAGGTTTTTCTCTGTATGTATTATTGTAGGGTCTACCCTACAATATAAAGCGCCTTGAGGCGACTGTTATCGTGATTTGGCGCTGTATCAATAAAACTGAATTGAATTTAACTGAATTGAGCTCAGCCATCTGGGACGGGCTTGGAGTAGAGCAGCTACCCCTCCACCTTAAAAGGACCCAGTTAAGGTGTTCTGGGCATGTCCCACCGGGGGGAGGCCCTGGGATAGACCCAGGACACGCTGGAGAGATTATATCTCTCGCCTGCCTAGGAGCACCTTGGTGTTCCCCCAGAAATTATCAATAACAGGAATGATCTAAATAAGTGGTGTGTTTTTAACACAAGGAAGTCCTACTTGATTACACAGCATCAGTACTGCCTCCTGCATGCATGTCAAACAACATTTGTCTAATAGAATAATTTATATTTATCGATTAGATAAAACCTCACATGATTTCATATTCAAGGAAGAGCTCCAGCTATTTAGAACTGGGGTCAGTAGTCTATTGCCTGTGTGGTGGCGTGAAGGAGGAGAAACTGAAAAGGTAACTAAACAGTATTGACAAAGGACACGATTCACTGCCACTAGGTTGTTCTAGTTAAAAATAGCACCTCAAATAAATAGTTAATCAATTTGGCTAAAGTCAGCCCACGTGGGGAGGCAACCTACAGCACTGCCAGTTACTCACCCGTGACGTCGCACTGCAACCTAAATGGTGCTTTATATTCGTATCCCGGTGTTTACACTCACAATGCTTAAGAGGGAACCTCACCAAACGTGTCTACTCACCACCCTATAACAGTTTCACAGCCAAATAATTTTCAGGGGAAATGAATCCGATCTTGAACGCAAATGTTATCGTCGCCATCTACGACAGAAATGAGTCCCAAACACTTAAATCCTTATAAGCAACCTGGGATTAGACAGCTAGGGGAGGGGTGAATCTTCATGCTGCGTTCACAGACACCGTGCAGGAAAAGAAATCAAACTCACTACACCTGCAGTATGTCCTCAAACAAAATGCAGAAATGTAAATGTAGTTCATAAAAACAAACAGAGCTCCAGTCTAATGAGATGCATCTTATTCAGTGTATAATGTTTATGTTCACCATTTCCCCCTGTCAAAAAAAATAATATATGGAATTATTATATGCACTATATATTTTTATAGTGTGCTAAATAAAAAAGGTCAGCAGTTAAGACTTCCGGATATATTTTTTATAAATGGGTCACTCTGACACATTATTATTATGTATTGTTATATATCATTATTATGACACATGTCAGAGTGTCACAGTAAAGATTAATAAGCCTAAATAACCGTGATGCAGAGTCCAATTTTTATCTTCTTGTTCTTCGGGGTCTCGTCTTCATCATCTCCTCAGCAGCAGGAGTAGCACTGTGTGGATGATGGACGTGTTTGATCCCATAGCAGCAACATCCGCCCTGAACACCACCCGGATGTCACCAGCTGAGCAGAAGCAGAGAGCAAAGCTTATAACGGTAAACACAGAGAAAGGTTACAGAATCTGGTCAGTTTGAGTGGAAACAGCATCGGCACAGAGATTAATGATTGATTCGTCTGACTGCAGGTCCGATTGATATACTTTATTATATTTTCATTATGAAAATCTGTTAACACCAAAGAAATTTCTCAGAAAGGCAAAAGTTGAACATCTTTAGCTCTTCACAGATTCTGTTCTTCAGTTTACAGTGACGTTCTTCATCAGTGTGGACCGTCTAACATTCACCTTCACAGACAGACCCACCTGTCCTCCAGGTGTATTCTCCGCCCACAGAGGTCCTCCTCCTGTTACCTGGAATGTCGCGCCTCAGTTTGGCACACAGTCTTGTGCAACCGGAGAGAGTTACAGCCCCGTAACTGAAAATCACGTGATTTCAGTAAATGAAACCAGTAACCGTGTGTGTCCACTGCCGCTCACCTGTGGAGATAAACGTGGCAAAGATGGGCAACAGTGAGACAAAGAAAAGTACGTCTGCGACCGCAGACTACACAGGACCCCAGAGCAACCAAGCGAGAGTTAAAAGGAGTTTAACTTTAAATCCTCAGAAGAGAAAACAGTCCGTCCGACTGAAAAACCGCCCTGCTAGTATAGATGGAAGCACCGGGCTTTGGGCTGATTTTGATCCCTCAAGGCGCAGATACTTGGAAACTGACCTGGACCTTTACCATGAATTGCAGAACCATCTGGAAAATGCGCGGCGGAGAATGAGAGATAAGGGCAAAAAAGACGTTTCTGGAGGTCTGGACGTCAGTTTGGTGACTGGAGAGGAGAAATGTTACGATCCAAACGACACCACCCTTACTTTTGTTGAAGGAGACGATGATATGGACTGTAAGTAGTCAAAGAACCAGATAAATACTTTCAGATTTGACAGCATAGGCTTCAAGGATTTTTATAAGTGTAAGTCTTCCTTTTTGTCTCATAGTTGAGGGCAGAGATTATAAATCTCTGAGAGCCCGGATGTCCTGCGGTCATTCTGTCACCCCCATGTCTCTCACCAGCTGGTGTCACCAGTTGTTGGACCAGGTACCACATTTTTATTATTAACAAGAGTCTGAAGTATTGTAGAATAGAATAAGTTCTCCATCGTCTCTCATTGTCCTTCTTGCACATTTATCTTCCCAACTTTCCAAATAAATTATGAAATCAATTTTACATGATTTAAAATCTATTTCTAAATTATTTCTAAATCTATCATAAACTCATTGGCCAATTTGTAAAGTACACCTTGTTAGACTTACTTTTGCCTTCAGAGGTTTTGAAGGCAAAAGCGAAAGTTTAAAAGAATATAATTCAACATGGTGGAAACATTCCTTGGATGTTTTGGTCTATATTGACTCAACAGCATCACACAGTTGCTGCAGATCCCGTGATGGGAGTCTTCCATTCCACCACATCCCAAAGTACTTTATTGAATTGAGATCTGGTGGCTGGTTGCAAAATAGGCAAGAAAATATCCCATGTGAATTGTGGCTTCAGTTTCCAATTCATAGCTGGCAGGTGTGGTCTTCTGCTGCCCATCTGCTTCAGGGTTCAGTGTGTGGTGCACTCAGAGATGCTCTTCTGCATAACTTGGTTGTAACAAGGGTTGTTGCCTTCCTATCAACATAACAAAGTTTGGCCATTCTCCTCTAACCTCTGACATCACCAAATCATTTTCACCCAGAGAACTGATGCTCACTGGATATTTCTCATTTTTTTAATATTCTCTGTAAACTCTAGAGTTGGTCAGCAGTAGATCAGTCCGTTTGGCACCAAAAACCATGCCAGGTTCAAAATCACTTAAACCTCCTTTCTTTCTCATTGCGATGTTCACTTTGAACCTCTGCAGGTTGTTTTGACCATGTCAACATGCTTAGATGCAATTAACTGATTTCTTTTTGATCCCTCAGGGGGAGAGCCGATTTGTGTGCGGCCAGCCTGACTGCAATGCTGAGTGGTCACATGAAGAGGTCTGTAAAATGGCTCTTCTGACTCCTGAAGAAATCAAATACTTTGAAAAAAAGATGCTCAGCAGCACTGTCATGAATTACCTGGAGGTCAGTGATGTATCAGCAAGCCGTGGGAAATCGTGAACACAACATCGCCATGAAGGATGTGAGGAATGTGGGATCCTGGCTGTGCCTCAGCCTAAGCCCATTCAAAAAGGGGCTTACTGGTGGTGCATGATGGCACTAAGAGTAAAAACATTTCCTGTCCTCGCTGCAGGGTGGAGCTCTGTTTTGCGTGCCTGAGGCTCACTGCAGACTGTGCTTCACCTTCTAATGCTTGTTCACTGGTGTAGCTCGAGGACAACCCTTTAAAGCAGGCTGTGTGGGCTTCAACTTTTAATGGTTTGGTTTTGTGATTTCAAGAAATGAAACACTTTTTGTACTTTTCTATTATTTAAAAATATCTTTTGGATGCTGTTTTTCTCATTTAAATGGGATAAGATAGATAGACTCTTATTAGCCACTGACAGTATTTGAAAAAGGCTTGAAAACTGGTTAGATAGTTCAAAACCTAAGACTGGAACCAGCTGTGTTTCCAGTCCACTGTGACTTTTCTTTCTGATGACCTCAGTCTGACGCTGCTCTCCTCTCTGATCTAGCCACAAATAAAGTGTTGATATTTATTAATTATAACAACAATACAACCTTTTTTTTGCTATTTTTTAAAGCAGTCAGTGAAGAGGTTAGAATAAACATTTGTGTGGTTATTCAGCAAAAAGTAATTTTTACTAATAAAGAATTTATTATTCTTGTTAAACTAGACCTTGTGTTCAATACAAGCTGCTTGTGTTTTCAGTATCCCCGTGTGTCTAAAGCATAAATACATGTATAAAGACACCCCAAAAGTTCATTCTCTTCATCTGGACGCAGCGTTTTCAGTGGGAGAAACGTCTTATAAAGAGTACATTTGCATAAGATTGCATATAAGACTGGGGAAACCTGCAGTCAGCTGAGACTGAAGAAGTTACTTGGATGAGTGACGAAACATTTCTCCCACTGAAAACGCTACGTCCAGATGAACAGAGACAACTTTTGGGGATTTACTTACCTGGATGATTGAGCATGCATCAAGACACGTATAAAGACAGTATGGACATATGTTTGACAGATTTAGGGAGTTTCTGATTAGCCCTTCAAAGACAACATTGCTGCTTTTAATTGTGTGACACAACATTAACCTGGGAAATCACTGTGTCCAACTTCTGGTAAATATAAAGATTGGGATAAAGGGCTACTTCAGAAACTGTCTTTGGTCCATTTAAATGTTTAAGCATTATTTATTTTCCTTTACTTGTTTGATACATATTATGCTGAAGCATTTATTTTCCTTAATTGTTTGTCTTCAACTACTTCAGGCATGTGCATCACTGTGCAAAAGTCTTGAACCACCATAATTTTTGCTCTCAGCTTCTGTTGGTGTGACCCAAACTATATTCTACAGGCTGAGATTTAAAAAGCACAAGTTTAAATCATTCATGTTCGTGTTGGGTCACAGCACTATGAAGCAGCAGCTTTCTGCCAAACTGGTTTCAAACTATCTGTCAGTTTGCCAGCAGGTGTTTGTTCTGTCACGTCCCTTCGTGATGAATGACAACAAAGAACCTCGAGGTGGGAAAACAGGCTGACTTTGTGTCCTGTAAGTCTCGGCAAGTCTTGGCACGCATTTTTCCAAGGAACGTCATGACATTCATATCTACATTTGCATCTTGGGGAAATAATATGCTCACTTACAATAACAATCACAGGTCATTTTTCATCTGTGTCACTCCTGTGAGATGACAAAACTGTTCTAGAGGAAGTGTCTTAAAGGTGAGTGACTGATCGATTCTGCTGCATCAGCAGTAAGATTATATCTAAATTACTGAACCTAAATGTTCAAAAGTAAAGATGGGGATAGTTTGGAGGTTTAATTAGTGCAAAAAATCAAAATACAGTTAAAAATGGACAATTTGTTACCATATCTTTGATTATTTTACTGTTTACCCTCATCCTCTATGAATTTACATTGTATTTAAGGCCATAAACAAGTGTAGGTTAGAGAAATATCTATGACAGGGAAATGATTTTGATGGACGAAACTAACATTTAGTAATCAAAATCACAATTGACAAAAATAAAAACTGATTTATGGACGTATAAATCCAGCTTCCCCATCTCTGTGGTTTGGGTTTTCCCCCAGCTGATAGAGAACTCACACAGCGAGACAATCAAAGGTAAAACATAAAAACACCCCAAGAAATAAAATAAAAGTAAAAGCAGTTTTTAAATTTACTTTAAGATTAAAAATTTAGTCTTTGCCCATTCCTAAGAACAGGCTTTCTACAGATGATCCTGCTGGTCAGGGGCCACCGTGCGTGCTCTGAACATACATGAGCGACATTTCCTGCAGGACACCATCAGTGCAGCCAGCAGACACGCAGCAGCAGTGAAGCACAGCGCTGTGGGTACAGGTGGGTCTGTGGGTGGTCTGAGGGGAGACCAGGTCCCATCATGGGCTGAGGTAGAAATCTCACTACACAGAAAAAGTGAAGTTAGAATGACGTATATGTTGCTTTAACGGACGCCGGGGCATGTCTGAAGTTGTACTCACCATCTGATGCATGCAGGAAGTGTCCTGACATCATCTAAGGGAGGAGTCACATCAGGGTACAGACATAACCTCCTGTCAGGGCAGAAAACTGCACCATTGTATCCTTTAATCTGAAGGAAAAATAAATCATTTTTATATATATGAGATGTTGACTGTATTATCCATTAGGATGCTCTTAATCATATAAATGTGGTAATAATAGAAACATCTGTATGAATGAAACAGTTTAAATGCACAAAAACTGCAAGTTTTAACTCTCTGAATTAATTAATTAATCCAAAAACACATAACACTGTAATAAGCCATTATGTTATGTGGATACCTGAATGTTGCCCCCTGCTGGACAGTCCACCCACACAGAGCCAAACACCTGGATCTGATACCTGTTCGGTCCGGTACACCTGTGCCTATAACACCGACCCTCCACAGAGCTGCTGACCCGGGGAACCTGACTCTGGTTCTGAAAGACAGATGAGAAGTTACAAAGGATTCAAAAGAAAGAGTGAAGAGAGTAGAGGGGATGACCACACACACACACACACACACACACACACACACACACACCTGCGTGGTGAGGCTGGAGAGAAAGCATCTGCTGTCAAAGCCAAAAATCTCCCCGCTCAGCTCATCTTCAGCTGTCCACCTGCTGCTTTCTTTTTTCCAGCATTCACTCTGAAGAGTAAGAACAGAAGAAGACTGTGAGAAATTCAAAAAATGTACAAAAGATAAATACATAATAATAATAATAATGACAATGATAATTTCCTCTCATTTTCAGTAATATTTTGGATGCAAGAAGATACTGAGCGTACTCCATTCTGCAGGGGTTTATACACTCGACAGCCCTCCAGGTACTGGTCAGTCTGGCACTCCCCCTTGTGGAGGTGAAGAAAATGACATCCACGTCCACTGAGAAGTACAAATAACGCAAACATTTAAGAATGTGACGGAATTTCTGCATGAAAATATATGTTAACACTAAATTTACCTTCCAGTGCAGAAGAAGGATGAGGAGTTATCTTGGCAGGTTGACAGGGAGCCAAACATGGCTCCTTGACCTAATAAGTCATTAAAAAAAACTGTTGATTATTTAAAAAGTATGATCACTGAGTGTTGAAGTTCAGCTTTTGTTAAGTCTCCTGTTATGATGATAACTAATCAGGCAGTTTTCAGTGCATTTTCTTCATGTTTCAGTTTCCTTACCGTCTCCCCAGACCAGACTCTGAGCCCGGCTCAGGTCGACAGTGTACCACCCCGTGTCCTGTAATGCAGCTAAGGTCACTGGGTCGATCCGGACTGTGCTAGGATCCCCCAGTACTGCCGACATAATGGAGCCCTGCAGGACCCGGGACTCCCAGTGTGAGGACACTCTGCCTGGAGCTGCGTCCTGAGGGGTAAAAGCACCGTTAGGGTTTCTTTTTAGTTTGTTAAAGTTTTCTGCATTTGAAGCTGTGCAGTACCAGGTTCTCCAGTGGCCCTCCCAGCTGCGGATCACTGGACACCAGGTGCTTCTGCAGGGCTGAAATGATGGACGGGGTGTAAATCCTCATGTGGCCTGATCTGTCAGAGTGAGTCACTTTGCCTCGAGGAGAGCAATCAGCACCCACTGCAGGATCCAGCAAAGAAATCGCTGATAAAGAACCACCTTCTGACCAATGCATGTGATCTTTAATGAAGGTCAGACTAAATACACTCAAACTTATTTTAATGAAATTATTTTTTTCTACATTTTAATCAGATTTGAGTGTTCCTCTTTGCGTGTTACCACTTAATATTTGCATTTTTAATTCCCAATTTTTGTTCTTCGTCCACACTTTGCACAGTTTCAAAGTAAAGTAAACAAACTTTTGAAGACACCAGCCCATGTGTGGTTAAGTAAGGATGAATGCTTATATAATATCAATCGGTGTTAGATTTTATTATAATAACCTCACTCACACACATTAAGAACAATGAATTTTTACACAATTATTACACACTCACTAATGGTTGGTTAAATTACATTTAAAAAAAGGATAAAGTGGTGTAAACGATGTGTTTAAAAACCTTGGGAAGAGGAGGAGGAGTAACAGTCTCTCCAGGTGCTGAAGAGATCCTTAGAAAATCCAAGTGCATGAAACAATTCATGAATGACAGTCTGGAGAACAGAAGAATATAATCTGTCATCATGATCCATCCTTCTCTATAAAAACAGCCAGAGAAACTTCACTTTTCACATCATGTATCCATAAAAGTAATCGTACCTGTACTGTAGTCTGGTGGCTGTATGTGGCTCCTGTCAGCCGGTCCCTGCAGATGACCACCACCCCGGCTACAGGTCGCCCGTGACTGTCCGTCTGGCAGTGAACAGCGTAGGCCAACACACTGGGCTGAGGAACAAGAAGATACAATGAGGAGGAGGTGAAAGCTACGTGGGCGAAGTTTAATTTAGACGCTTTAAAAAATTATTTCTTATAAGAAAGTGGAGAAATGTATGATTAAATAGAGCAACAATTTACTGCTGTTTTCAAGCATGAATAGAAAATTAATGAAGAAATGTCAAAATGTTTTTAGGGATGCTGGGATTTGAGTGGAAAAAATTAAAGTAAAACCAACTTTCAGTGGTTTTATATCAAATTTTTCTGTTTTCTGTAGGTTTGTACCTCTGCCCTGCACTTGTCTGTGGCCTGTACATGGAGGTAAAGCAGGAAGTCGGTATCAGGGACTCCAGCACCTTCAGGTCTGAGAACAGTCCTTTTGTGTGAATCGGCCTCGGGGTAAATATCACATCCAGCCAGGTGGTCGTCTGGGATCTACTGATGTTGGTACTGTATTATTCAGAAGCAGCAGTCTAGTACATGCTGTGTGTGGCAGCAAAAACATTTGATACTCACAGTCACATCCAGGCAAGTTTCACTTCGGTAGTTTTTGTTGGCTCTACCACACCTGGGAGAATAAAAAGTCTGCTTATTTCCATTTATTTGCATAAGTTAACAGAGCTCAGATAGAGCTCAGAGATACGGGACAGTATGAGTGAGCAAATACAAACCTGTTAGTTTAAATACATAGTTGCTTGTACTAATGTGTACATTTCTTTTAAAGAGTGAGAGCATTCATTAACTTTGAAACATGGTGTGTTATCCTGCTGGAAGCAGCCAACAGAAGGTTAGCAACAATACTCAAATGATACTCAGCTTTTCTCTTTTCTGGACCATTATCTGTGAACTCTGGTTTTGTGGTTTGTGGGGAAAATATAGAAATAATTAGACAAGCTGCCTGACACCAACAACCATGCCACCTTCAAAGTCACTTAAATCACCTTTCCTCCTCATTCTGATACTCAGTTTAAATTTCAAGAGAGCCTTTTCATCATGTGCACATGTCTAACTGCATGTCATATGATTGGCTGGTTGGATTTTTGTGTTGTATGTAAAATAAGAATATAGGGGGGGGAAATCATTTTAAAGACTCAAATCTGGCAAAAGAAGTTGGTTTGAGGGACTGGAGCTACACTCATGTGTACTTACCTGTTGTAGTTGATAGTACTTGAATCCCTCCAGAGAAACTTGCAGTATTTGTTGATGTCTCTGCTGAGCAGTAACGAGCCCGGCACTCTGTTCACTGTTAAAATGTCAGCAGTTTATGAGATTGTGTGTGTGTGTGTGTGTGTGTGTGTGTTCAGATCCAAGATTTACTATATTGTCATTGACCACTACCTCAAAGACACAATGCAGAATTATGCTGCACAAGCTCACATAAAGACATAAAAACGTCAGTACAGTTTAGAAAGAGGCCAGTGTAATAAATAAATGAATATAAACTCAGTGTTACATATTTAAAAAACACAAACACAAATATTTAGTTATCGCACAAGAGAAATGTTGATTGCATTGAATTTTTTTGTTGTCATATTTGTGGAGTGTAATAATCTACAGGACACCAGCTGTTTCTGTTCAACAGTCACCTGACAGTAAAGAAGACACCACTCTCACAGCTTCTTCCACCGCTGCCTCCAGTCTTCCTTTCTCAGCCTTTGATAGGCTGTCGCTCTCTCTCGGAATCCAGGTCCGGATCCTCATTGGCTGTGGTGAGGTAGGAGTAGGTGGGCCAGATTTTCCCAGGATGCTCCTCTGCTCCTCTGACCTTCTGAGCCTGAGCTCCTGGGGTGGACTGTCTGCGGCTCTGACGACTCTGACCTGAACCTGAAGCTCATCAAAGATGCACCTCTGCAGGGCTCCTGGAAGCTCAACCACGGCCACCATTACCACCAGCACCATCCCCACCCAGAGGTTCGAGGATGGAGGGGAAGCCATAATTATGGTGGAAACCTATTTCAGGGTAACAGTGAGGAAGAGGAGATGATGTAATGTTTCAGATGGCTGTTGAAGATCCCAAAATATGGCCATGAATTTATTTGATTTTATTTATTTCTGTCATTGTGTCATGTATTAGTACAGATTATAAAAAAGGATCAATAGTATTATTCTGACAATTTGGGGTGAACTGTAAGACCATTAACTCCAGCTCCTCCTCCGTCTCCAAACCATACATCATAGCAAATCTTGCTGCCATGTTGTAAACAGAACAGTTAAAATAATAAAGTAACTGTAAACACTGTGAGTTCTTCTGTCTGCAGCTTTGAGCTTTCTTAGGTCAGTAATAACCAATCAGAGGTCCACAGAAGCAGCTACATGGATAGATTCACTCAAACTATTTAAATAATTGTAAAGGTTTTGAGGTTATAGCTCACTAAAAGTTGGCTAATAGCTGCAGCTGTTTATTAAACATACTGAAGAGAAAGTGGTTACTAAATGAAGTGAAAAGCTGTTAAAGAACAAAGTAGTGGATGGAAATCATAATAAACAGCTATGGATAAGCAGTTGAGTTTGCTAAGCACAAACACTAAGCAGTAAACAGGAAGCAGTCCAGATCCGGTTTGATGCTGGTTCAAGTTTAAACATGAAAGGCAGTGATGAAGAAAGAGTGCATGAGTCAGTCTGACAGGACTCGCAGAAAGTTTGGGAAACATCATCATGAATAATCTGAATTACTCTCGAGGTGTCAGGTCCAACCTAACAGGAAGAACTAAATCTACAAACAGCCAAAGGCAATGACAACGTAATCAAAGAAATAACTAAAGGAGATGAAGAGAACTCACATTAAAGCCATGTCTGGCTCTGCTATAGTTTGAAACATGGAGCATTAGTGAAGGTTTTTGTAGCGTGTGAGGTCAGTTTAAACAGGAATGTAATGAAGCGTTTAGATCTTGCTTTCTTTACATGTAAAGCAGATTGAGTCATCCATCAGGCCAAAACAGAGGATATCATGCTGGAACTTGCATGTGGGGTGCTGTGTTGAAAACTGCTTCAATAATTAAATGGAGTCAGTATTATTACCTGTAGGCGACCTCAGTCCATCTGTGGAGTTTCAGAGCTCTAAAGCAAAAACAAGGTTTTCCTTTTAATCCTCCAAACCAGAGCAATGAGCACAACTTCTGCATTCCCACCGAGAACAGCTCTCTCCTCTCTGTGGTGAGTCTGTGTGAATTACCACAGATCTTTTGAATACAGAGCACAAAGAAACATCTCTGTCATGTCTTACTGAGGTGTCAGGTGGCACCCCCCAGCCCCCAGCCGACATCTCCAAAAAGAAAACACAAAAAAGACTCAAATTTAAAACTAAAAGTGCAAATCGTTTAATCTCAACCATATTTTTTACTTATATACAGTGAAGTTGACCCAAATAAAATCGCCCTCCCATTTATCTGTAAATTTAAAACCGTCACGTCGACACCCTCCCCTCCCCAAAAAATACATTCAACAAAGCAAAACAGGAACAATTTAAGGAAACAGAGACAAAACCTGCTAAAAGAAAAAAAAAAAAAAAAAAAAAAAACACCACAAAACTCGTAATAATAATATTAATAATATTACAAATGGCACACCACAAGTCTGCTGAGTCGAAATGTGACCGAATGCTGTTGAGTCTCGTCAGATGTGAGGTTCTTTTGTGAATTTATCACTAGGGTGCCTCATCTTCCTGCGCACACCTACACACATCATAAAATCAGGCACCAAAGAGATTGTCTTTTGATACGTTTGCTTTTTGTTTAGTTTTTTAAGGTTACATTCATTCACCGGGTGAAGAAGTATTTAAACACGCAGTAATGTTGGAATCGATGTGCACTAGAACGAGGGTATCCAAAAAGTTATTGCCAGCTTGAAGAGTACACATGCAGTTGTTTTTTTTTATCCATTTTGGAGTGAAGTCACCATGACGACGTGAGGAAAAAGTGACCCTCATTGTGTGCGTGTGTGTTTCTGCATGCAGTGTGTGTTCAGGAATTCTCAACATCCTCGAGGTCTCTGCAGGAGGCTCCTTAAAGGCACTTAAATAGGGGGAATTTGTTTCGTGATATATCATGAGACTGGGTGCAAGTGAAGACACTCCTCATGTGCAATCACACTCCGCTGTCTACGTGAGACTAAAACGCAGTTGCATTCACACAGTCGCAGTCACACAAACACAACAATTTCCATTAGAAGAGCTATAATCATTCAACCTGACAGTAGCCTGTCTCAGTATCTGGATAGGGAAGATTCTTCTGTGCAAAAAAATAAAAGTTCACCTTCTACGTGCAGCCCAGCGTTCAGTAAGTGCTCACGCATAATACTCATCTGCGCTTCTTCATCGGCCGTGCCGTTCGTCTGCATTTTCTTAAGGAAGTCTTTATTTCTTTCTTTAAAAATACTCTATTCATATATGTCAGCAACGCAAAGCGATTTTAAAAAAAGGCACCAGACTGGCACAGAGAGGAAGAGTCGCTCCTGTGCTTCAGTTCAAACGAATGTGGAAAGACTGGTGGGAGGTAAAGTAAGAGGGAGGGGGTGGGAAGGGGTGGGTGAGGAAGTCGTTCAGGTGAGCATGGGCACGTCGTCTTCTGAAGTGTTGTCCTCCGAGAGGGGGATGAGCAGCACATCGTCGTCCGAGGAAGAGGAGGCGGAGGAGAAGGAAGGCGAGGCGGAGAGGGGCACGTAGTTGGTGGAAGAGGGCGAAGCTCTGAAGCGGGAGATGCTCAGGCCTATCGTGTGGAAGATGGAGGCCAGAGATGGGCTACTGGGGGGCACGGCAACAGGGGGAGTGTGGGGGCGTCCACAGGTGGAGCTGGGGGTGCGTAGGGAGGGGAGGGGGGAAAGCGATAGGAGGAGGTGAAGGCAGCGGCAGTAAAGGAGGCGGTGCTTCCAGCTGCTGCTGCACCGGCTGTGCCAACAAGCCGAGTTTCTGGGCCACCGGCTGGTTGACCGCCTCCACGGCTGATGGGGAGCTTCCAGGTGTGGAGCGAGCTGTTTCTTGGCCTGACGTAGCGGTGTCTGACTGCTGCTGTTGCTGCGCCTGCTGCTGGTTGGAGCTTGATGACTGAGTCTGCCTGGATGTGGATCTGGGGATCAGACCCCACCTTCTCAAGCGGCGAACAGCTCGGCGGATAAATCGGGGCCTACGTCTGCGGTGTGGGGAGCTGGCGGCATCCTGGCGGAGCAGCTGCAGGATTCCTCTCAGAGAAAGAGTCGAGGTCTGACAAAGAAACACAGAGCAGATTATTTCAACTACCTTTGGCAGCTCATGTTCAACATCCTAAAATCATTATTAAAAATCATTAAACCTGCTTAATTTATTTACGCGATACTAATCAAAGTTTGAGCTTAGTGTAGGCGGCTTCAGCTAATACCATCAGGCAGCGCCAGCTTTGTTTTACACACTTTATCCCTCCGCCTCCACCACCTCAGCTGTCTCACCGAGGACTAATAAAAGAAGCTCAGAGTAAACTCTTAACACTCCTCCGACTTCAGCCCACATCCAGCTGGGGATCAATAAGGCTGCTATAGATGAGCTTTAAGACAGAGAGCACTACTACACATTACAGTGTGTGATTTAATGTATAGTAACAGCTATCTGCTTTTCTTTAATACACCCACAGGATTGCCAGACATCTAATTTCTTAGACTTTAGAGTGTTTAATTACATTTATTAAAGCCTTTAAATCAAAAAACCTTCAACAAGATGTTGATTTGTAGGTTTTAACACATTAATTAAAATTGAAGTCAGTTAATCAGTTTTTCCTGCTGAAATTTCAACACTTGGGTTTTATAAAAAACACCTCTAAATGCCTTAAATGTATATTGGAACTCTGCAGGACAGGCTGCAGTCAATCACATGGGTTCTTTAAACAAATGAGTATGATCTAAAGTCCCGACAGGATCCTCGACTGATGAAATCCTGACAGGTGTATCCATGCAGGCAGTTAAAAATCACTGTGGCGCTCCACTCTCTCACCTCATTGGGGTTTTCTATTGGGAAGTCCTCGACCGGGGGGATGATGCCCTGTGCAATCAGCTGACCGTAAGAAGGCGGGGCCTGCTGCTGGATGAGCTCCGCCTCGTGGCGGTTGATTGGCGCAAACATGCTGTGAGAGAATAGACGCTTTTAGATGCAGTCACACACATTGCAAACTTGCAAAGCACATTTTGTTTTTATTTTGAAGCATCATGCAGATCCACATAAAGTATACAAATATAAAGTCTAGAAATAGATTTGACTCTAAGAGGTACTTTTAAAGGTTAAAAAAAAGTAAGCTTTTAATACACTGCAGGTTATTGGTTCCTGTTGTTGTACATAACTCAAGCATTTAACTGACAACAACAACAACCAGGCAGTTTTTTTGTTTTTGTGTGGAGTGTACTGTCAGTGTTGTAGGAGGCTGTGCTATCCATCTGAGAGTTACTGTCTGGCAGTTCTGGCAGCAATTAAAGCCAGAAGTTAGAAAACAATGTCTGCATCTCCTGACTCATCATCTGAGATTATCAGCACAATACATGAGTCAGTCTTTTCTTCTTTAAAAGTGGCAAGAAAGCCTCATTATGCTTCATCGTGGAACGAAAATAATCTAAAGCAGCTACTTTGTAGAACAGAAGAGCTTCGGCTGCAAACCTCAAACAAAAACGCAGCAGAAACATTCGAAGACTTACCTGTACTCCCTCGTCCTGAGCGAGTACAGTTTACAGGTACAGCCCATGGCAATGACCAGAAGTAGTCCACAGACCAGGCTGCCCACCGTTGCCGCGGTGATGACCTTGCGGGGCAGGATTACTGTGCAGTTGAGCTCATCTGTGCCGTCCTTGCAGTCCACCTGGCCGTCGCAGCGCCAGCTCTCATACACGCACCTGCAGCGGGAACAAAGAGCCATTTGTTACCAGAGCAGGCTGGAAGAAAATGAGTGGCAGGTTCAGTTTCACAGAAAAAAATCAGACGCCGCCTGAATTAAGACTCACAATAAAACCACAATGCTGTAAACAAGGAGAAGTGAAACGGGCTGAGTTAAAAGGATCACTACGCTTAAGCTCAAAACTTTCCAATACACACTTTGTGCTTTTGTTATAGAGCGAGCTGCATTTAGAAAAAGGACTTTGGCCGATTTTAAGACACTGGGGCTTTTGATAAAACATGCAAATAATGGCGACTGGTTAACATGACACTATTGCAGAACTACACAATAAATCGCAATAGCATCATTGAAAATAATCATCACAATAATGTAAAACCATAATAAATAGCTGTATATAAATATAACCTGCATCAATGCTTTTTGGAGGAATGCAGGATCTCTATCTTCAACACTGCATATTTACTTTCTCATACGTAAGTCTGTGCCTGTCACACACTGCTGCAGGATGGGTGATATTTCTACAGAAAAACAGCAGAACCACAAAAACCACAGCAAAGTCAATTTAAACTCTAAGATGGTCACATACAGACACGCCCGAGCCTGAAACTCCACTAACCTGATTTGTTATGAAACAAAGCAAAACAAAAACAGCAGCACCCGTTTCCACGATGAGTAAAATAAGCCTGTACAGGGTGAGAATGTCCTGTGATACAAATGTGATTCCCCCCCCTTACTCCTTTTATGTTGTGTGTGGAGCTGTGTGACACAGGTGCACACTGACCTGTCGCTGTCACAATGAAAGGTCCCCGGTTGACACACGGTGCAATCCCTCTCGTCGCTGCCATCGGCGCAGTTCAGCTGGTAGTTGCATCTCTCTGCCAGTGAGTAGCACTGCGCTTTGCTGGTCGCTGTCGTCCTCTGTCCTGCCATTCCACAGGGAAAGTGATTCGGACTGCAATTCCTGCAGCCCTCCTCGTCCTTTCCAGTCTCGGGACAGTCCCACTTCCCATCGCAGTGTTGCTCCTGTGTAAAACATCCTTCCGCCGCTCCCCCGCACCGACCTTCCCACGGAGGGCAGTAGCCCTTGACATGAAACGTGGCGTTAAAGTTGGAGTTCTCTGTGCCAAGAACTCCTTTATACACCACTGACATCACGCCGGTGTTGGATTCAACTTGGACCGATTTGGAATTGGAGGAGCTGGTAATCTGTGAAAATACAGACGGATTTTCAATAATAATGTTTTTTGCTTTGTTTGTCTTTTTAAAAAAAAAAGAACAAAAAGAAAAATCAATTGTGGGTAACAAATGTTTGGGTTGGGAAACTCACGGTTTTAATAATGTCTCCTTTGCCTTCCTCTCTGTTGTAGACAGTGAGTCGGTCCTCAAAAGCTAGCGTCAGCTTTTGCAGTTCCAGTCTCAGCGGCCTGGAGTCCTGAGGATCCAAAGTCCAAACACAGGACTTACTTTGACCCTGACAACCTGGAGGGGAGAAGGTCCCATAAAAGGTCTGAAGAAGCCCTCCACAAGGACAGTCACAACCCAGCTCATCGTTGTCATCAGATTCTTCATCGAGACACTCCACCTGCCCGTTACAGCGCCAGGAGAGGGGAAGGCAGCGACCCCCGTAGCATCTAAAAGATGATTCTGGGCAATCGCCTTCATATGGATCTGTACAAAGGGAAGAGGATAAAGGGAACATTTAGATAATAATTGGAAAAAGGAGCTGGAACTGCAAGCAGGCGGCACATGTCAGGCCGTCATACCCCTGGCGTAGTTCAACAGAAACGATGACACAGGGAACAAATGAGGGAGGAAGTGGTGCGTCACTGTAATATTTCCCCCTGGGAGCTCGATTGGCTGCGGCAACTTGGAGCCACACAGGATGATCGGATCACCTCCAGCCGATGAGTTTATAGACACCCATTCCTTCTTACAGCGGACAGAAAACTGAGAGAAGCTGCGGAAAGATTTGCAATAAGAGAAAGTTTGCATCAGTGAACAGAACCCACAGTTTCTCAATCGGAGACATTGCATCTCAAAAACTTTAGTTTTTGTCTTTATTTCCAAATCTGGGTCATTCATTACTTCATAAACTATAACAGAAAATGATCAAGCAATATTAAGTATTTATATACTTTTAATATAGCAAAAACAATCAATGCATTGCACAACTGGTATATTTACTCTGTTAATAATTATCCCAGTAAAATAATTGGGAGTAAATTATTTAACGTCTTCGAGCTTTCAAAGTGTCATCTCCTTTATGTGCCACCTTTGAGCATCCGTACCTGAGAACGATCGGCTCATCTTCTGGACCCGTGATGATCCAGCCGTCGGACATTGAGCCGAAGCAGAAGGACCAGCTGTGGTAAACAGAACTTCTGATCACTCCCACCTTATCGTCCACCACCTGAAGGGAGCGCCCACAGTGGGCTGTGATAAACACAAGGAAGTAGAGTTAATAAAAGTTCCTGTTTTGTGAATAAATGAAGTGTTGTTGTTTGATGTTAAACCTGCCAGGTGTGAAGAAAATGTAAATGTAAACGTCACTAAAGCATGAATGGTGTTGTTTATTATCACTGTGGGCTTGAGGCATATTCATTTTCATAACACGATGAAACATGCAATGACTGATTTTCCTTACATGAGCTGAGAGCAGGCTCAAAATGGCTCCATGCTGCAGAGGAAATAAGCAAAAAGAGAACAGAGCAGGTGCTTTATTATCGCCACTCACACAGATTGTAAATGCTGTATGACACGAAAAGTTCAAACATGACCTTTGGTTGACAAACATTTAAAGCAGCCGCCTCAGAGAGATACACAAACAGCCAAAAACTCACTCACTCACCTGTTATGTGGAAAACCAGGAGGGCAGGGAAGCTGTAACTGATTTTCATTGTGGTAATGTTTCTTTTTTTTATGTTCAAAAATGTTTTTTTAATAAAAAGTTAAGAGGAGGGGTAAAAAAGAAATGTTAGAGAAGTGCCATTGCAGGAGGTCTTGTTCAAGAAGACTTTGCCTGTAGAGAAAAAGAAAAGATGAGTGAGACACATCTTTGATCTGGGTGAACGACTATCAAAGTTTGGCTGGACGACAAATGAGAAACACAAAAACATCTGAGCCAACACTGGCTATTTTAATTTTTTATTATCCACCACAGTCATCATAAAATAGCCATTTCCGCAATCAAATCCACAGTAACTGCTTCTCTGAAACAATCAGTTTTCAGCAGCAGTTATAATGAGTAAGTTTTTAAATAAAGGAGCAAAGTTTAGATGCTCCATTGTTCATAAGGCGTTTGATGTGTTTTCATGCCGGATGCACTTCCTCGTGCAATCCCCTTCCCCAAATTTGTGTCTCTTCCTGACGATCTTTCCCTTGTTAGGTGCAGGTGTAAACCACTAGAGCATGTGCATGAGGTAATTGAGAAATGGTCAATCGTGGATAATCACTTCACAAGAGTAACTTAAACTATACTGTGAGTAATGCATACTGTAGATCTAGAATATAATCATGTGTAAGCTGACGGTGGAGCAGAATTAAGTGTCATCCCTGAGCTGAGTTTATAAATAGTAATAAACTAGGCTTCCATCACTTGCATCGCAACATAATGAACATATAATAACATACATTATATAATGAACATAATGAAGACATATGTGAATGAAAATAGATATCAGGGCTAAAACTCCATAATGAGTTGAGCTGTGGTTTGTACCAACTGTTTCCAGCTGTTAAATCTTCATGTAAGGATTATAACATTTTGAATTCTACATTAATATTACACATACTACATTTTATAAACTTCATTATTTATATTGAAAATGTTTTAAAACTACCTTAGATCATTTGTTACATGGTACTTTTAAGTTAACCACAATTACAAAAATTACAGCAGTGGAAAAATGCCTCTGCGTTATGCAACACACACACACACACACAAGCACCAGCATGTATTAATACACACGAAAATAATCAGTTACTGAGGAAGTGTCAAGGCAGGAAAACTCAGCAAAGGCCCCTTGAACACAGATGTTATTTTGATCTTTATTTACACACAGTCAGACGTAACACCCGACACACACACAGCGATTTCCTCCCCATAATCTTCTCAGCAATGACGCCAGAAACGCTCCCATTTCCGAGATAAAAAAAACCCCGTGAAAACTAACACTTTAGTCCCCGTTTCTTCTTCCCAGTAAGATAAAACTATACCGAGATCCAGTTCTGCTTGATTAAAGTCATATTTATGTCCATACGTGTTAAGATTGCGACCACAGATTAGGTAACGCCACAGTTTCGGTTTGGAGAAAGGAGCCGCTGCTCTCCTTTACAGCTTTAACAGCTAGTTCCCAGCCGAGCTAAAGGCTAACGCCAAATCTCACTGCTCGCGTCGTTTAAAGGGCATTTTTCAGCCCGCGACACCCCCAGAAAAGCTCTGTGACCACAGCACGAACGACTTAAACACTCAAACCAACTAAAATATAGAGTCCAGAAGCAGAAATAACACAAGTAATTCATTAAAAAGTACAGAGCCCTTACCATGTCGGTCGGCCTTTCTTGTTGACAAGTTCGAAGCTACTTCCGTATATCACAACTCGTGACGTCGAGGAGAGAAGGCGGGGCTTGTCATGCACATTGCTAAAACCGGAGCCGCTGAATGGAGCTGCAGGTTAACTACAGCTTTAATCCTCATTCATAAAAATATGTTTCTCTGTATATATATACATATATATATATATATATAATTTTTAAATATCAAGCGGTTATGCTGAATTTAAAACAAACTCATAGTGTTTTTTTAATATAGTAAATTAACGCAGGTCTACAGACTATATTTTCTGATAAAGGTGAAATGTGCATTTGTTAACACAAGGTGTCAGTATCAGCTGTCACAAATATCCGACACCAGGTTTAATTCATAAAAATGGAGTCTGATTTGAATGAACTTTATTCTACTGTTAAATTTCACCAGTGATGCTAGAAGAAACAGGGAAGTGAGAAAAGTTTATTTATACAATAGAGAATAAAATAGAGTTATTAAAATAGGATGAGCAGATAAAACTAAATAAAGGCAAGCCTGAATAAGTGGGTCTTTTGTTCCTTTTTAAAGGTGTCAATAATGTCTACGAGTCTTATGTCCAGTGGAAGCGTGTTCCACGACTGAATTTAAGTGAAAGGAGAAAGAAAGTTGATTGATTGAGTAATGTAATCAAGTAAGATTAGATTAGATAAGATAAGATAAGATAAGATAAGATAAGATAAGATAAGGCGGTGTTGTCTAACAGGGATGACAGCTTAGCCACCATTCCATTCTGCCACCACAGAGTCAAAGAAGGTCTTCAGGAGCTCTCCCTGCACTCCAGAAGACCTCAGTCTCCATAGCAGATACTGCCTGCTCTGACCTTTCCTGTAGATGGCCTTTGTGTTGTTAGTCCAGTCCAGTTTATCAGTCAGGTGAAAACCCAGATACTTATATCAGTCCAAGATCTCAATGTCCATTCTCTGGATGTTTACTGGTGTACGTGGAAGATGTCTGCAGCTGTGAAAGTCCGCCACCTGTAGTCCCCATCAGTGATGAGGCCAACAATTGCTGAGTCATCAGAAAACTTTTTTAGAAAGCAATCGGCAGAGTTGTAGAAGTCTGTGGTGTTTATGGTGAATAGAAATGAAGATTTGTCCATTTCTGCCAAATCACATCCGATCAAAGAAAACCTGCCTGCAGATGATAGATTTTAGGCCTGTGAGGTAAGTGACCATGAGCAATCATAACATGTCATTTTGTTTATTTAAGTTGTTCTCCCGAGATCTGGCAATCAGACAGTGAAGAAAACAGAAATCGGAATATTTATATATTTCCCCCCCAAAAAACAGTGTGGTTAGGGTTTGGAGCTGGTGTCAGGCTTGTCACCAATGATGGTTTAGACCTCACAACTTGTATTTTTGAATTTTTAGGATGTTATTTTTACTTACACCAAAAGGTTGGATGTCTCATAACATATGAAGGATTGTCCATTTGTGCCAAAATACATTAAAAGTAGTTCCTGTCGTGCTCCTCCGGTTTTCTGTGTTAACTAACCCATTTTCTGTCTGTCTCTCCTCTTTATGCCTCCTCTCCTTTCGCACAGTGTGTGTATGTGTGTGTGTGTGTGCTTGTGTGTGGGAGTTAAACACACCTTCTGTTGCAGGGCGGGTTACTTTTGCCTGCCTTTCCAGCATACCTGGAGATAATGAACTGACTTGTCGGTAAGTGTTGTCTGCTATTTAAGACTGAGGAGATCTTTCAGTCAATGCCTGATCGTTGAACTGGAAACAGTGAAGTGAAGTTGGCTCCTTCTTCAGTACTTTTCACACGCTCTGGTTTTTGTCTTCGCCTCACCTGTATCTCATTTCTGCACAGGAATCCCAGCTGTGTCTGAGTGAGTTATTGAGAGAGTTTTCCCCTGGAGACGGATTCATCTGTGGGCCTGTTCGCACTGGAGTCCTGGACCCACCAACTTACTTTCCTTCTGTTGTCAGTCTTGTTATTTGCTTCACTGTAAATAAACGCGCTGTCTTTAATCCCTCAGAGTCCTGTCCTTTTTCTTCACTCCACAAAACTGATGCTACTTTCATGCACTATTTCAAAGTAAAATCTTGCACTTTTAAATCTGCTGTTGCACGGCTGCAGTGAATTCCAATCTTGTCTAAAGCATAATAGCTTATGCATTGAGCATAAGCTTGATGACATCATTCACAGCACTGAGCTAGTTTAAAATTTCCATGCACCTAGTTTGTAACACTGTTTTGCACACTTTCACCCACAGCTGGAGATTTAAGGAGGACACAGGACCCCAAACAACATACAGGACACATGAATTCATCACTCTCAATAAAATCATAAACAGGCAATTTTGTTTTAAAGAGTCTTTTTAAGTATAGTGAATTATGAGATCATACAACCACTGCTGTGAAACTAAAACCCCACAGCACACAAGCCCACTCTCAGTGAGTAGGAGCACAGCATTTTCTCCACGGCACAGAGGAGCACAAAGAAAAAAGGAGGAGGTCCAATATTAGGACTTTTTTTCTCTCCTCAAAATGTTTGGAAACTATGCAAGTTATGAGAGGGAGAGAAAAACGTCTCTTGTGTGACTTATCTGAAGGAAATGTTGCCTGACTATCTTGCGTTCAGTCACACTCAGTAACAGTCTAAATGTACAGGAGACCTTAAACTCATTGCATATGTAGCCTTTTTTGACCTGTTTTGAACTTGCAGGGACTTTTAGGTGGAAATCTTAATCAGCTAAACTATATTTCTGATGTTAATGGGTGAGGCATGCGTATTTAAACAACGTTAAACGTGGCCCAACTCTTCTCCTTAAACCCACACCGTCATGCTGTCCTTGTTTTCACTCGGGGATGTTATTAAATTACAGACATTGTGTCCGCGTTTATATTTCTGCACATGTTAACTTCAGCTGGTGCCCAAATCTTCAGCTTCCAAATACAGAAATTAACATTTCTGCTTCATACTGATACTGAAAATGTATCAGGAGTGCGACCTCAGTGTTTTCAGTTATGGAGCTTTTATTTTCGTAATCACTCCCTTAATTTAAAAAAAAAAAAAAAAAAAAAAAAAAAAAAAAGTGTAGTAGTGTAGTAATTGAACTTCCTTGCGAAGCGTGACGTTTTTTACTGGAGGAGGACCTTGAAGAAAATGAGGTCCCCCCCCCTTCTTCCCTTCTCTGTCGCTCGCTCTCTCCACGTCCACACACGCCACAGGTAGTCCTGGTATAGGGGAAAGGGAGTCAGACTGCGAGGCTTTAGGTTGCAGCATCTCTCTTTCCCTTTTCAGCCTTTTGCTTTTGTTTTTTGTTGTTGTTTCGGCTCTGACTCTGCTGCGGTCTTTTCTGTGCGTAAAAGTTGCTGACTGCCCTGAAAGTGTCCATGCGGATACGACAAAGTTTTTGTGCCACGTTTTACAACGCGGAGTAGCATCAGTCGATTTTGTTTTGGAGTTTTTTTGTCCTCCCTATTCAGGACGGATTTGTGTAGAGTGAAAGCTTCCTGAAATCTCCGAGATAATCTCCAGATATCACAATGATACTCCGGGTCCTCGCCCTGGCCTGCGGTCTCTGCTGCTTGGGTCTTACCTCCGTCATCGCAGACGTACTAAAAGCCGAGGTAAGTGAATTGGAGGTACATTTACTTCATTCAGTGCACATTTATAGAGGCTACACGTTCATTTCTGCATGTGCAATACGAGCTGCAGCGTGTATGCATTTTCAGGTGTGTTTTCCTCCCACAGTATTTGTGAAACTCTGTCTGTGTTTGCTCACTTTTTTAAAGAGTTGAGGTTTCCATGTACTTAAAGCACGTATTACCAATAACTGTATAGTAATCTATTACTGTGACACTCCAATGACCTATAACTTTATAAATTTTAGTAGGTTTTTTCCACTAAAAGCTGCCACAGTTCATGTTTATTTTCTCCTCTTCAAACAGCCTGACATTTTTTTCCAAGAACTTCCCAACCTTTATTTTTCCATCCAGGGGGGGAAAAAGCCATGAGTCAAAAGTTTTCAGCAGTAAGTGGCAAAGACCCAGCCATGCAGTGGCTGTGTACAGTGTGGAAATCTCAGCTGAGCTGCTTTGTTCTGAGAAAAAGAAAGGGGGGGTTACTGTGGTTGTACTAAGGGGGAGGGGGTTAATGGTTTTCATTGTGCAGGCTGCACAGGCAGCACGGACGGGAAGCTGGTGAGGCTGGACATGATGCACAGAGGTGTCACTACGGAAGAGTGCAGCTTTCTTCTGAAGAACTTATTCTGCCATCAGATCTCCAAAATAATTGAGTGCAAGCACCGTGGGTGGTTGTAGTCTCAGTCCATTTATGCCCAACATGCCTACTAAAAGTTCCAGTTTACCATAACGTCATCGGTCAAAAGTACATTTATGTGACTATTTATGGTGCAGTTTCCCTTCTGGGTGACATTCAGGCACGCTGCAGTCTACCGTCCACTTCCTATAACGGACAGGATGCACCATTTATAGATTTTAATGTGAAATTTGAGTCATCCCAATTGTGCAAAAAAAGTCATTTCAATTTACGAGAGTGTTTTGCAGCTCTGTGCGGAGACGGGAAGCACGAAGGAGGACCTTAGTCACTGACCACAAGTTGCTGGCGTGTGAGTCAAGCCAGACAAGGTGGATAACTCAGAGTCAGACAGTTTATAAGACGCCGCAGGCTGCTGTCCCGTGGCGAACACGGTGATGAATGTCTGTAAACAAAGTGAGAAAACACGGCTGTTTACTTCAGCGTCGCCTCTCACAGCCAGAAAACACCAACGTAGCGATGTATCAATAACCCTCAGTGCAAAAAGAAACACGATCGGGTGAATTGCGACTGTCACGGCTGGCGATGGAGGCTGTGCACACAGTTTTAGTGTCAGACACAACAGCCAGCCCTGATGGAGAAGAAGGATAAGTTTTAATTATGGGTTGAGGATTACATCACCTAAGATCTGTATATGAAACCTGTGATCAAACAGGAGACTCATCTGTGTGGAGAAAGTAGAATAAACTCCTGCTGGAAAGATATGAGATGCAAAAGACAAAATAACAAGTGTGGAAAAACCAGAGCAGCAAAGACAAAATAACAAGTGAGTGACATCAGTGTTTACTTGAAGTGGCTGAAGCTCCTTTTTCTGAGGGGGGGGGGTCAACAAACATAACTCATACTGAGTTTACGGGAATTTTGTGGTTTATCAGTGTTGCTCAACATGTTAACATCTCTCTGACAAACTAATCCTAATTTATCCAAGCTGAGTGAAAAGAGAAGCCCGGCTAACAGAGAAGTAAGACTTCCCCCTGTGCTCTGAAAATTAAACCACTTCTCCTGAAGTACCCACTTTTCCTTCCACCATCTGTTTTCATTCTCCCCCTTTTTTCTGCCTTCTCTATGGATTCTTGACTTAAATAAAATGCTTAGTTAGACCCTGTGAGCAGAGGAAGTGGGCAGCAATGAAAACAACAGACTCTTAAAAAGGATCTCTCCATTCTTGACTTTAAAAAAAAAAAAATCTGGAGATTTCCTGTTGCCATCTGGAGACGCATGTCTTATGATCCTAGCAGCGGGTTTGTACAGATCTGGTCAAAACACATCTGGGTTCAATTCCCTTTATCTTGACTGGAGCCGCTGTTGATGTAGCATCAAAGGGAAGCCCTTGCTCGAGATCTGCTGCGTGCTGCTTTGACAGGCGGCAGCTGTCACCTAAGAGATGTCAAAATAATCAGCTGGACCAGGCCTAATGAGAAACTGATGGACTTCAAGAGAGAGCTGAGGGGCTATCTGTGCTGACTGGGCTAAGAAAATGGTCCGCCGGTAGAGGACATCAAAGAGAAATAGTTAACTGCGACGCTAATGGAGGCTTCAATTAAAGCTATTTTTAGCTTAAAATAGATGCAGTTTAAAACTGCACTCTTACTGTTTTTGGTCTCAGGTGCTCAGCTGATTGAAGGCCAGATGTGCTGTGACAAAACCGAGCTTGAAGACTTATGAAAAAGATAAATACATTCCAGTACTATTTGACATATAAACGATTTTTAAACAGCTGCTTTACGTATGCTTTGGAACAAAACCTTCATTTTGCATTAAATTAAATCATCGGAGATCGTTGAAAAGACTAAGATGTTCTACTTCATTAAATATATATGTTTCCTTTTATTTCATAGAGTAACATTTGTAAACTCTTAATAAATTAATAATGTAGCTTCTTTAAAATTCAATAAGTCTCTTTCTACAGCCTAAAAGTATAAATCAGAAACTTGATTCCAACGGTTTACTAAGAAAGACAAAGAAAAACAACAACACAAAGACACTATTACAAGTAAAAGCATACAATAGGAAATGCACACAAACATCATCCTGTTAACACAGCTGTTTTTACCGTTAATAGCAGAGTATTTGGGAAGTTTGGCAGAACAGAAAGTGGACCCAGTAGATCGAGGCTGTACCTACTTGAGCCAGTATTTCCCAGTAATAACAATCCCTACAATACAACACTATATGGACAAATAATCATTAGCCACCTACACATTACACCTACAGGAGCTGCAGCTTCGGCCATGAAGCTCCTGGTGCACAGTCTATGTGCTGATGTTAATGCCAGAGGAGCTTTGGAGCTCTGCAGTTACTGAGTCAGCAGAGTGTCTGTGACTTTTACACACTGTGAGTTGTTGTGGTTCCTAAATGCCTCCACTTTGCAATAATTCACTGATAATCAGCCTCTGTTGAGGTGGCGGCGGAATATCTTGGAGAGAAGAAATTTAAAAGCTGACTTGTTGCAAAGGTGGCGTCCTGTTACAGCGCCACACTTGAATTCAGAACGACCCATTATTCCACAAATGTTCGCAAAAGCAGACTTTGTGGTTAGATGTTTGATTTTATACACCTGAATGTAAAGATTCAGAGGTGTCTCCTGATACTTTTGTCCACACAGTGCAAATATTAACTACAGTTGTAACAAAAATCGAATAAAAAGTCGAATATGTTCCCTCTGAAAATAAGAAAGAGAACTTCAGTAGAACTGTGCTGTGGTCCAGAGTGTAGAGACAGTCCAGTAAATATTTCTATAAAGCTGTCGGGCATCAGTATAATAGTGTTTCACCATAACCAAAACCTCCGGTGAGTGCATTTTATGACCTGTTTGACCAGGAAGACACATGAAAGCAGACAAAACTTTGCACAGAGCTGCTGTGAGTGCTAACTGGGTCAGAGACGCCAAGAAGTGAAGCAATGAGAGGTTCAGCCGCTCATGAGCAGAATTCTCAGTTTTTTCCGTTGGCACACGGCGAGAGGAACAACTGACTCAGTCCCTCAACTTTAAATTCAACCATACTCCTAACCTCTCTCTCTCTCTCTCTGTGTCTGTGCCCACTCTCTGTCCTTAATGCTTTTACCTTTCCCTCTTTAATGTAACTAACGCTGCACTTTAAATCATCTTCTGCTGCCCTCGTTGCTCTGGTCAGTCTGTTTTCTTCGCTCATTCCTGCTGAGATTTTAAAGACAGGAAAATTTAGTCTTCATCAATAAAAGTCAAAGAGGCAGCGTTTAGTGTTTTAGCAGCAGTGCAGTGGACAGAAGGGCGTGATTTAACATTGTTTAAGAGAGAACTGCTCTTTATAAATGGTTAAATATGTCCGTGAAACTCACACCATTGTCCTTCTTGTTATTGTTGTCTGTTTTTTTATTGCACAAATAGAAAAAAAATCCCATATGATGCTTCTTCCTCTGAAGAGGAAGTTTCTTCATCGCTTTGTTTTTGACCACAAGAACTATAAATGCTCCTGGAATTTTTTTCTTAACTCTAGTTCATGACATCGTGAGGAAGTTGTGGTCGGGTTTACGTCTGTGTGCGCACCTCCAGTCTCATGAGAGTGCACCCACATGGCCTGTGATGGACAACTCTATGTTCAGACATGATAGAGATGTTGTGTTGATAAGTGGAAAAGTTCCTGTTGTGAGTAATGGTATTTAAATTGAAGAATGTAAGCCTAAAAGTAGAGACAAGAAAGTGAACCATGAGTAAGAGAATCTGTGATCACAGAAGCAAAACTGACCGCACCTTTGAGTTCCAGTGTGTCGCCGTGTCTGCGTGCCAGCATTTTGGCTCCATGTGGGGAAGACTTTACAAAGAAATGAAAAAAAATCTGATTTTTGGCTTCAAAAAAGCGGGAAAGTATAAAGGAAGAAGATTTCTGACCAACAAAAACCAAAGCGGCAGTGGTGACCAGGTGATAGCCACAGTGCCAATATTTGCACAGTTTGAGCTCTGAAAGATAAGAGCATCCTGTCTCCGCACAGATGTTTCCATTGGAAATGGAATGGGATGAGTTGCTGTGACAGCTCAGGCATTGCAAAGGATATCACATAGGGCCATCTCTGTGTGCTGCGTCCCAGAAAAATAACCTTGCGTGCTTTTGGGTACAAAACTGTGAGACTTTTCTAAAGATTATGAAAAAAAGCCCGATGAGTAGTCTCCTTTGATAAGATGACGCCAAGATAGCTCCGTCCTCACAATCAGGGGTTTTTTTCTACTTCAAAATGGGCCTCTGGAAGCACGATTGGTCTGCATAAGGCCAGGCAATGAGTCTTGGTTCACAGAAGTCTGGGCATTTTTCTGGTATTTCTGGCCTTTCGATGAACAACAGTGTATTTTATGACGTGAGGAAATGAAGCCTGATTTTAAAAATGATCAAAGCAAAACCTTCTTTAGTTGGTGCCAAAACTGTTTATATGGAAATGTCCATAAAAGAGCAGGGAGCAGGGAGTTTACAGTGCTGGGATACGGGGCTGCACGAGTGCAAAAGGTGACTGCCAGTCTCCACAAGCTTGGCAGAAAACGAATATTCCAGCAGGATAACGATCAAAAACACACTCCCAGCAGCACTCGAGAGTTTCTAAAGAAGAAAAGAAATGCAGCTCTGAGCTTTAAAAGTATGTTTCCTCAATTTCAGGGACTTGCTTCGAGCTTAATACGTGGCCATCTAATTTACAGTGAAGGTTAAAACTGCAGCTGAACATTTTAATTCTATCTTTAATCTGTAGATTGTTGAAATTACAGGATATAGTTGAGAAATCCTGTGCCAAAACCAATGATCCAGATTCAAACTAAAGTGCTGCAGTTTGTTCTTCCTCCGTTTTTCTCCAACTCTTCTGTGACCAGACGCCACCAATATCCCAGCAAACATTTCGGTGCTGAATAACCAAGTCATAATCTAGTCATGGTTGAAAAATAGTTCACCTGGACACTTGGAATATAGAAAATAGGAAAAGTTTTCTTTAAAAAACTTAAGAAAAAATGCCTCAATAATGAGTCAATCTCATACCTTCACTTTTTTGGGCCTACCACCTACTGAGCTAACTGTACCATCATTTTAGATAAACAAACTCCTAAGCCTGTGTACTAACCCTATTATTTGTCGTTGTTTAAAAAACGAAGACAAATGCATTTAATTCCTTCTTTGCTGCATTTTTCACTTTTTAAGAAACAGTCTGACCCGAGTTCTATTGTCCTGGGAAACAACATCAACATCCATCTGTCTACGGTTTTTGGCGTCTTATCACAACCAGTGGGGACATCAGATTTTAAATCATGTTTGTTGGGATACTTCGTCCTCTTTCTTTAATGGAAAAAAAAATAGTGAAAAATGTCACATCAGTTCTGCCAGACCCCAAAGTGAAGTGTTTTCCTCATCAGTCTCATAAGTCATCATAAGTCCAGCAGATATGTAAATGACACAGAAGAAGAGCAAAAACACCATGGGAGCTGGAACAACTGCATTTTAAGCAACTGAATCAATCTATGATGAATTATCGATAAAGGGACAGAGTGGAGCTACATTGTGCAGCTTTACCAACTTTTCCACTACGTTACATCAGTTGTGTTTCTGTGCATTATATGTTCAGACCACACGTCACTACACAGGCTCAAAGGTGTGTTTACCAACCACCACCAGCAGCACTTTGACCACACATGGCTGTGTAGCCAGGTAATTGGCTACCCACAGGCCAACAATACCAGCCATGTACAAATCTTAATAAATAGAAGCTTTGATGGTGGCTGCAATGGAGTTCCACAGAGGCGAGGTGCATGCTGGGATACCTGGCGCTGCGACCGGAGGTGGTGGCGGTGTGTGGAGTAGTTTGGGACTAGAGGAGAGAAGTGGAGGTCCTCACAGTGTGGGAGAGACTTTCATGCAGTGGAGCGGAGAGTGTTTTTATAGAAGCAGACGCTTCACCGCACTGGAGCCACAGGGCACACTAGTCGTATTTAGTGGAGAGGCAGAGAAAGTAAATTTGGTTGGTTAGTGTTAGAGAGTCAGAGGATAAAATACATTTACTAGATGTTTAAATAATCCGACTGAATATGCAAAGATAGGGAGAAGGGGGATAAGTCGACTCTCTGCGGGTTGACATAAGTGAACCTTGTTCTCTGGCCTCTCTGCCCACCACATGACTAACAGTAGCTGTGTGTGCACAGGCTGTGGATGGCCCAGTTGTTGCCCAGTTGCTCCTTTTCCATCCATGGTTTGCCCTTCGCTTGCTGGAGGCAGGCTTGAAGAGAAAACCAGGACATATGGTGGAACAAGAGAGATATCTGAGGTTTAGATGACGCTAACGAAGGAATTCGGGGTAATTCCACTGGCTTAATTTGTGGTGGGGATAAAAATTTGTTTCAACTCTGTCTGTGCACATATATAATTGGAAACACACACTTCAAGATGCATTTAGCTTCAACAAGGGAGTCAGGAGATGATGAGTTAGCTACAGCTCCAGTGTCTGATAGTCAAATGTGAAGCTACAGCCTTTTTTATCTGACACGAAACTGACTTAAGAACCTTTTATCAACACCAGCTGTGATGTTTGTTCATTAGAACGTGTTTAAGCTAGCTCCAGATTACACTTTACTCTTAGAATTACGTTCAGCTTACCAGCATACTGTCATCACTATTTTCAGTATTAACAGAACATAGTGATAAAACAACATCCGCTATGTATGGTGACAACTTTAAATTGCTTATCCAGATTTTTTTAGAAACTCATTTAGAACTTTTTTGTAGTAATTTTAGCTAGCTATTTCAACCATTTGGTTAGCGATTTTGTTTTCTATCATCATATTTTCAGCTAGCAATTGCAATGTATTTTTAGTTAAAATTGATTTTTTATTCATAAGGTCAAGTATGTTTATTAGCATTTTTTATTTATTTAACCATACAGTTTTAAATGCGCCCGGGTACTTGAGAGCAGTTTTAACACTTTCTGTATTGGCTAACAATTTAGCTACATGTTTAGCTAGCTGTTTCAACCATTTGTTAGACATTTTGACCTTTATATGTTGACTCAGATTATGCATATTAGGATGTCTATTTATAGCCAAACATGGTTAAAACCTTGACGTCATTTCCCGGATCAAAATAGTTTGTGGTCCATGATGGCATAGACTAAAATGTGGACGGACGGATGTTGACGTTGTTTCCGTGTCGTGCAGAGATCTACGCAGAGCAGTTTTTAGAAAGCGAGAAGCACAGATTACTGCCATAAAAGGATTAATACATCTATCTTTTGTGGCACAAACCCACTCATACAAACATACACACCCACTATCTACCATATCGTGTGTGTTATTTATGGCTGTGAACAGATAGCTGCCTTTAGCTCACCTGGTTAAGCAGGTGTGTACCATGTTAATTTATTAACATTCATTTACATCTAAATTCAAGGCAGCGTTCAAGAAGTACCTTAAACCAGTGTAGAGGTTGCTCAGCTCAGCTTTTTAGTTAGTTTAGCTTCTGTCTACAAATGGGTAAACAACTACTTACTGTCAGCTATTACCTATTAGCTCTTTGAATTTTCTTTCTCCTAGCAAGTAGGAGTGCCATCGAAGGTGTCATCTGACTTTTCTCCCCTTTCCCCCATTGTCAAACTTCTCCATTACAGTGGCCCAGTTTTTGACCACCAGCAGCAGGCAGTGGAAAGAAAAGACCAGCCTTTAGTGTGTAAAGATAAACAGTGGTGGTTTCGGTTGGCAAGAGCACAGATAGACAGACAGCGAGGAGGACAATAGACACAGACAGTGGCAAAGGGATCTTAAAGTTAAAGCTTTGAGGAGCCCAAATGTTCCTGAAGATGTTTTTTTTCCACCCTCGTGACAGCTGTATTTGGCAGCGATCGTCTAGACAGAGTTCTGGGTCATTGTGACAAAGATGACATCAGTGTTTTATTTGGCTTTCAATTCCTCTCTCATGCCTCCTTATGACCCCACAACAAAGTTCCCCGTTACAAGTCCAGCAAAAATCAAGGGGACATTTGAGGGTTTGATGTTAGCTTTAAAGAAACCATAAACTGGGTAATGTCACAGTCACATGAAGAAAAGACAATAAATTTAGCATGCTGAGTTACCTCAGTGTGTGTTGGCTGCTGAAGAGGGAGGTTAAGCAAGACAGCATGGCACACAAAAACCCACTCATACACCCACACACACCCATTATCTGCCATACAATGTGTGATGTACAGTTGAACTAAGAGAAGCAGGTCCAAACAAGCTCAGAAAGTTGACTGGAATTAGACAAACACCCACAGGCTCATACGGGAGGCCAGTCCCTTCTTTTCTGTTGACTAAGATGTTTTTTGGTGTTTTCAGGTGGTTTTTACTGTTGTTTTTGGCCCATCTGATGAAGTCAAGGAGAAAGTAAAACAGAAAGATTTCAACAGCAATTATATGCCCAATAGAAAATAAAAGCCTCCTATAGCAACAATATTATTTTAGCAAATAAATTAATTTTTTTTACAAGCTTGAAGTTTTCCTTTTTGTGAGCATGGTTATACGAGCACACTCAGCACTTACTCTACACCCACGCATCAGTAGATTTCTAAGGTTTACGCGTAGTGGGAGTGTGATTTTTCAGTTCTTCTCAGATGAAAATACTGTACCCACAAACTTTCTTGCATTATAGAAATATGTTAATCCAGCTTATTGTGTGTTTTACAATTTGTGTTTTCTTTATGTTTCAGTTACTTATTTCATCCAAAAAATGTGAAAAACATGCATTTGTGTGACTCAAAAATCACAAAGTAAATTACCAATCAAGGTCTCTGTCACTTAGGCCAGGAAGCTAGCAGTCGTCAACCCCCACAGCAACATGTTGTCACGAGAGAAACGTATGTTTTCCCTCTGTAGTTGGAGAATAGTTGCTCGTTGACGCTGGGTGTGACTGCCACATTTGCCATTCGCATCAAAGATGCTGAGTTGTCTGCAAACACTTGCCAACTACTTGCCAACCAGTACTAAAATGTGTGGAGTCCACACTGGAAAATGAGACAGTTTGCCTTCAAAATAAAAGTTGTATTTTACCACTGAACACATTTGAAAAGGTGCAACTTTTATTGTCTTGGTTTCCAGTTTGCACTTTTCACAATTGTCTGAAAACACTTGTCTGCAAGTGTTTCCAGACAAGTTAATATCTTCCACGCAAACTATGGGCAACTTCCATAACTGACATGTCTCATTTGTACCTAAAAGTTACGTGTTTCTTGATGACAAAATGACACCACTTTGACTGAAAATGCTCAGGCTAACACTACTGAATTTCTAAAACTGAATACCTACAAGACAGTTCTTCTTTTCAGTGAAACATCAGTATTTAGCTTAGTCCAGCTAGTCAGAAAATGATTTGTGAAGTAAAGGTCATATTCAACTTTTATTTCTCTGTCTCTCCATCAGGCTTGGCTGCAGCAGTATGGCTACCTGCCTCCGGGTGATGTGAGAGCCCAGGCCATCCGCTCACCAGACACCATCAGTAAAGCGATATCCGCCATGCAGAGTTTGTACGGATTGACCGTCACTGGCTCCATAGACACCAACACAATAGAGTGAGTCCTGGTTTACATTAAAGATAACAGCTTGGCCTCCGATTATTACAGGTGAATAGCGGACTGTCACATTCTTTATACATTTTTGGATAGAAGCGGCTGTGTGAGGACCTAAAATAGCCATTATTAAAGACCTAATAACCACAAGTTCTTCAGAGGAGTCCACATACTTTCTGGACTAAAACTGAAAGTGTTACTTTTGTGTTTCCAGGGCGATGAAACGGCCGCGATGTGGCGTTCCTGACAAGTTTGGACCAGTGCTGAAGAGCAACCTGAGGAGAAAGAGATATGCTGTGCAGGGTCTGAAGTGGGACAAGTCCGAGGTGACCTTCAGGTCAGAATTCACCTACACTATCCAGTGATTTGGTTTTACTTTTCAACTTTTACATAGGACTTTGAATTTATTCTGGAAATATGAAGTTTATTGTGTTCTAGCTCAAGAAAACACAGTGACTAATGCTAATCACAAATTGTTATTATTGATGTAAGCTGATTCATTTCTTTTTGCTTCTCCAGCATAGAGAACTACACCCCTAAAGTTGGCCAACGCGCCACCTTTGACGCCATTCGAAAGGCCTTCAAGGTGTGGGAGAGCGCCATCCCACTCACCTTCAGAGAGATCCCCTTCAGTCAGATCAGAGGCTCACCTGATAAGTACGCAGACATCATGCTCTCCTTCGCAGAGGGATTCCACGGCGACAGCACACCGTTCGACGGCGAGGGTGGTTTCCTAGCTCACGCTTATTTCCCCGGTCCAGCCATTGGTGGAGACACACACTTTGACCTTGCTGAACCTTGGACCACTGGGACGGTCGATCAGGGAGGTAAGAGAAAGAAGAGAAGAGGGTGAAAGGTTGAAAAGAAGAGGACAAGACAAACTTTGTGTATTGCAGATTGTTTGAAATCATGAAAACGTTAGTTTCAGGACTTTGACCAGTGCTTTCTGCAACGTTCTGATCTTCTCTTTGAAGGTAACGATGTTTTCCTGGTCGCTGTCCACGAGCTTGGTCACGCTCTGGGTCTAGAGCACTCCAACGACCCCGCTGCCATCATGGCCCCCTTCTATCAATGGTTTGACACCGAAAACTTCCAGCTCCCTGATGATGACCGCAGAGGAATCCAGGCAATTTATGGTGCGTTGGTTTACTAGAAGAAACAGGCATTTATTTATTAATCAACCAACTTTCTTAGTGACTCTTATTCCAATACTTTATGAGACTCCCCTCTTTGAAGCTGTTGGGTACTTTTTTTTACTAACAAACCCCATCAGTGCCATGGCCGATATGTAAAAGTAGACATAGATATATGTTTTGTAAACTGGTGTTTTTAAAGTCTGCTTTTAGAGGCAGAAGGGACCATATTTCTGTGTAAAGTTAAGAGTTCTTCCTAATTAGCTAAAGCTAGCAAGCTCAATCCATAAACTACGCTATATGGACAAATAATTGGGCCGCCTACACGTTGCACCTACGGGAGCTGCTGAGCTGTGGGAAAATCATGCTATGAAGCTCCCAGTGCACAGTTGGTGTGCTGATGTTAATGCCAGAGGAGCCCCGAACTCTGCAGTTATGGAGTCTGCAGGGTGTTTTTCACTGAGCCCGTTCTGTGACTTCATGTGGTCTTCCACTTTGTGGATTCATTGCAGTGGTTCATGAAACTTTTACTTGGCAATAAAACCACTTACAGCTGATGGTGGAATATCAAGGAGTGAAGAAACTTCACAAACTAGCGTGCTGTAAAGGTAGCATCCTGCTACAGAACCATTTTCAAATTCATTGAGCTCTTTAGAAAAACCCATTCATTTATAAAAATTAGTGAAGTAGACTATATGGCTGAAAACACCTGAACTCAAAGATTACGAGACTGTGTGGCCCCTGAATTATCTACACAATGCGACGCTAACAAGTAAAAACTAACAATTAAAACAATGTCCTTGAAAAAATATGTCTAAACAACAAAACCTTCTTTCACTGTGTCAGCATTGTTCTTTTTTAGTTAAATTTAAGACGAATATTGAGTAAGTGCAATAAATCATCATGTTAAATACTGCAATATGTAGCAAAACAAAAAGAAGTTCTAAGCATAATTAAAAATAGATTTTTTTTTTTTTTTTTTTTTGCGGTCCTGCAAATTAAGCATGTTTCACTTCTCTCTCTGATCATAGGATCAAAGTCTGGGGCTCCTCCTCCTCCTCCTCGTCCCACTAAACCCTCCAATCCCGACAAGCCGGACCACGGCCCTGACGTCTGTGATGGACACTTTGACACCATCGCTGTCCTCAGAGGGGAAAAGTTTGTATTTAAGGTACAAAAGACGGTTTCTTTGAGTTGGGGCAGTGCTGTGTTTTCAGTGACATAACCCAGCAGAAATGCACAATCCCGAGCTAATTCTGAAAAATCAACATTTTAATCGATGTTAGAAATATTAGGAATCTTGACTACAGCTTGTAGAGGAATCGGAATCAGAATATTTTATTTATCCCTAAGGTCACAAAATGTAATAATAGTAACTATGTAAACTAAATTAAATAATACAATACATCACAAAGTTACACAATATAAGAAATAGCTCTTATATATACAAATAGCTCATTTATAAATATCCAAAATATTACGGAGATTAAATTATATTTGATGGAAAGTTTACTTTAAACTGTAAATCTTTGTTGTTTTCGCTGTAGACGATGTGCAAAAGGGTGTAACTACATTTCTTATGTTGTTCAGTGGTACATTTGGGTAATCTCATAAGTTTTCATTAGTAATGATTTGGTTGTTTAATGGGTCGATCGGTTCCCGTGTATCTTTTCAGGACAAGTGGTTTTGGCGTCTGCGCAACAACAAAGTGCTGCCTGGCTACCCGATGCTCATAAGTCACTTTTGGAAAGGCCTGCCATCAAACATCAATGCCGCTTACGAGAGGGATGATGGAAAATTTGTCTTCTTCAAAGGTAGGTTCCATGTGGGATCAGTGAGGAACCAAATTTATGATGACTGCTGCTGCAGCTGTTGCATGTGTTCTACACTCTGATCAGGCTGAACTGGTCTGTTTTCAATCTTTGTTCTTTTTAACTTCCAGGTAGCAGATACTGGGTTTTCAGTGAGTCCACTATGGACAAGGACTCTCCAAAGAGCCTGAAGGATCTGGGAACCGGTCTGCCCGAAGATAAGATCGACGCCGCTCTCTTCTACACGCCAACAGGACAGACGTACTTCTTCAAAGACTCTCAGTGAGTTTTCCTTTTCATTCACCGTTTGTTTTACTTTGTTTCCTAAATGAGAAGAAACCTTTCTCACAATATATGCAACCTTATCTTATAAGGTATTTTTTAACTTTTTAATCATACCAAACCTCTTTTTGAGTCTGCATGTAATGTTAGGTGTTAGATTGATTTTTTTTAAACTCTTTTTATACTTTTAATTCTTGTTATATCCTCATCAAATGGGTTTTACTGTGAAGCCTATACAACAGTATTTGTACACTTAAATTATTTGTTTTCATAAACATGAATCAATTTGAGTAAAATCCAACAGAAATATGTCAAATCAAAGTTTTATTTATTAAAATAATCGATCATTAAGGAAAATATACCTGAATGTATACCTACCAAGGAAGTTTAATTTGACCAGCTTCAGTTACATTGTGCTTATGTAACAAATTTACATGTATTCCAGTTAAAGGATCTAAGTTGAACATGTAACATGTTTTAAACATGTAAGTTAAAGGATTGTGGGCATAAACATTTCTTAGGGTAAAATATGCTTTGCGAGCTCATCTGTGAACTTGTTAAAAATAAGCACTACTACTCATGCTGCCCTTTCTAACACACACAGTTGCAGATAGACATGAGAATTGATTTTTACCCCAGCAGTAACAGTAGGTTTTGTTTTTTAATAACAACATAGAGGAAATATGTGAGGGCTGACTTGCATCAAGGCTCCGAGACATCTTAAAAGATCAAACTCCAGACCTAACATTGGTTTTATGATAAAATACAAACAGTTTGCTAATTAAAGGGGAAAAAAGCCACCATGAAGCGTCTCAGTGTTGGGCCGCTGACGTCTGTGTAAACAGCAAAGCATTGACCTCTGAGTCCCTGAACTCTGCTGCAGGGATGGAGCACAGCGCTCTATAAAGATACTCCCTGTGTTTGATGGGGAGCACTGTTTTTATATGCCAGTCCAATATCTTCCACACATGTTTAACTGGGTTGAGATGCTTAAAAGGCGTTAACGTATGATTCACAGCAGTCATATTCTTGCTCAAACCAGTGAGTGATCATTCGTGCCTCGTGGACGGGGCTTTTGAAATCCTGGAAGAACCACACGTTTCGTCATTGCCTCGAGGGCTCAAGATTTTCCTTTAATTGGCCACCAATCTGCACATCTTGAGGCCATAATTTTTAAAAAAAATCCCACTTGTAAAGAGATGGAGCAACCCTTTAAAGTTTGATGTAGGATTACTGCCTATAATATGATTTAGAGTTTGAGTCCTCTGTTCTGACTCTGTTGCTAGAAGTACCCACCCGAAGCCGTTTCTTTCTTGCCTTTAACGTTTCCGTCATTTGCAGATATTACCGTTTCAACGAGAAGACTCGCAGAGTGGACAAAGATTACCCGAAGCCCATCAGCAAGTGGACCGGTGCACCAGATAACGTCAAAGCAACCATCATGAGTGAAGATGGATGTAAGGGTTTTTTAATTTGCTGCTTTCTTTTTTAGATCTCAGGCGGACTCTTTAGATTTTTGAAACAACAATAATCTCAGAATTAGTTTAAGAATGAAAATTATTGGATTGCAGCTCCATTGTTGACACTTAGAGAATCTCTGTAACCATTTCGGATCCTGTTTCCACAGCTTACACCTATTTCTACAAAGCCAACAAGTACTGGAAGTTTAACAACCAGTACTTGAAGGTGGAGTCCGGCTACCCCAAGTCGGTGCTCAAAGACTGGATGGGCTGCGAGAACGAGGACCCCAAGAAGGGTCGCAAAGAGTCGGATTCGGTGAGCTGGGCCAATCCCCTGGCCGTGGTGATCCCCGTCCTTCTTCTGGTGCTGGTTGTCATCACTCTGGGAGCGATTTTGTTCTTCAGGAAGTACGGCACGCCCCGACGCCTCCTCTACTGCAAGAGATCCCTGCTGGACAAGGTGTAGACAGAGCAGCAGGTAGCTGACAGACTGCCGCAGAGGGACAGAAAGAGACGGAGCGAGGGCCGAGCGAGGATGGAAATCGAGAGGAAGAAGAAGAAGAAGAGAGAAACTGGAGAAAAACCTGAAGAAATGAGAGACAGAAGGGGGACATTTTTTAAAGTTTTTTGGGGTGGTTTGTAAGTGCCACAAAAAGGGGAAAACAAAACAATAAAGGCCCTTGAAACTGAAATCAGGAAAATGTATATTTGTATGTTAACTATTTACGTGTACTGTTGTGTGTTGAGAGATTAAGAAAATACCCGCAGTCTCACACAGAGGAGGGAGATATACAAAGACTCATCCTCATCAGCAGCTTGACCTGCCACCTCTCCCCTCTGTCCCCCATCTCATCCCATCCTTTCCCTTAACTGGACGACTCCACCTGAACTGCTGTCTGATTCACTTCTAATTCTGAAAACTGTGTTTCTGTTTGACTTTTACCAAGAAATTTGTCTCTGGTAACAGTGTTGGGATTTTTGAGGGGGGAGATTTAAAGTTTCAACATGACATTTTCCTCTTAAGTCAGTGTTTCATTTTTCTTTTCTTTTTTTAACCAATAACAAGGCCTGGAAACTATGACCTCAGTACATAATAGTGATTTAAAGCATCCACAGCACTGAGAATACATCCAAGATTTCAATATTTTCTAATACAAATGACACAAAGTACTAATTCTGTTTTACAACATTTACAATAACTGAGCTTTTTTTAATCTAAAATTGGTGTTTTGGGGGTGAATGTCCATATTTGTTAATGAAAGGTACTTAAATAGGCCTGATGCAGTCGGTACTGAGGTGTCATATCCTGACAGCGCTCTCTCTGTATAACTGTATGTAGTGGCTCTCTATGTAAAAGCACATTTCTTGTGCACAGTGTTAGTTTTGATTGATGCAGGCTTAAACATGCACACATGTGGGTTTGTAATTCAGGCTTCAGACCAAGTCTAAAAACCGAAACATGAACACGAAGGATTTTTTTTTTACACTCAAACTTACAAACCAAACTCAGTGCAAGCAGTCAGATGGTAAAGATTATGTTTTTAAATGTGATGCTTTATCTCTCTTTTTTTTTTGAAGTACATTAATGTTAAATACGAGCAGAGCTGCAACATGGTGCAATTTTTAATTATGATTGTTTTCATGGAAATTGTTGTTATTATAAGTATGATTATTGTTATTATTGTTCTCTTGGAAAAGTTTGAATACTTTTTTTTCTTTGTTTTTGCACATTGTCATTTGGAGTCCTGCTGGACAGAGGCATAACGTGACAATGATGGAAATGAATCCCAGTTTACATCCAGTGTGAGAAGAATTAGATCAGATCAGGGGGGTGAATGTGAGATATGGGATTTTTTTTTTTTGATTTTTTTTTGTGATACCCAAAATAACCCAGATGTTGGCACAAGCAACTCTATTTATTAATGCGAATGGTGCTTGATTTTTTTTTTTTTTACACCAGTCAAATCTAAAGATAAATTGATTTAATTCATAACAATGATAATGGTAATTATATTTATAATGATGATTTTATCAATAAAATTGAACAAATACTTTTTTCCTGCCTGTTCGCGTTTATATTTCATCGGATCGAGTGGAATTAAACTCTTTTCTACATTTTTCCCATTCTTCACGCCACACTGACGCACAGTCTTAATAGTGATACCGGAAAAATGAAGGTTTACAGTAAATACCAAGTGTGTAGCTACTAGCCATTCGAGTAAAAGGTAAACGTAACCCAGAGGACACTTTTGTAGGTAAGAGTCAGGTAATGTGTAAAAAACTGAAGCACTGAGTGGATCTGAAGACGTCCGAGCTGTGAAGGTTACTCAGAGATGAGATTTAACAGTAAAAACAGTCAAAATTTAAAAAAAGAAAAAAAGGTAAGTTAATAACAAAAAAGGTTCTGTTGCCTTAAAGAGATGAAATTGCTAGCAAACAGTACAGTTAAACTAATAAGCTTAGCAGATGCTAGTTTACAGTTTAAGTATCTGGTGAATGAAAAGATGCAAATGATCAGATTCAGAGTTTGAAATTTCAGGCTTACAGTGCAGTTAAACAAGAGACATTGTTGGCTTGACACACCAGATGAATGAGATCATTCAGTGGTAGCTGAATGTGATCACTAATGGTAAGTCCACACCGAGCATCACAGGTGTGCATGGTGAAGTCAGGTGTGTCAAACATATGACCACAAAGCTAGAAAATGCTTCACCCACGGTCTAATCTACCCCACGGGAACGCTTTGGAAAACGTGAAAATGCTGAATATTTAACTGACACAGAGACACACGATCTGCCGTAATATACCAAAGTAAACAAACTAAATAAACTCTTACATGACAGACATTTTTTATTGAATAACTTTTTTTTTTTTACTATTGGTTGGTTTCATAAAAAAGGGCTTACTTAAAGCGTAAGCCCAATGCAACGCTCTCAGTAATATATTACTGATATTGCACTTCTTTTTCTTAAGACATGGCATTGATTAAATTCATAGTTACATTTTACACGGAATGAAAGGGGACCACTCTCTTTTTGTTTTTATAGGTTATAAGATAATAGTTAAGATCGAGCTGAACTCTATTTGGCCCCCTTTGCAAAGTGAGTTTCACACCCTGTCCATCTGGCCCGGCTTTAGAGGTACGTCAGTAAACAAGGTTTGACAACAGCAATCAAAATGTGTGCCAGCTGATGCCATATTATTTCACTGCCATGTCTCCTACTAAATTTGTCCTTCTTATAGAGAAAACTGGTTGTTTGGGAGGGTTACATCATTCCTGCTGCCTTCAGTTTCAACTTCTGCTGTCTCCAGATCAACATCTGTGGTTTTCTCCTCCTGTTTTTTTCCATTCAGGAGGATTTTTTTGTGTTTCATTTCATTATATGCTCTTGTGTGGGACAAAAACAGTCATCAGAACTGAACTGAGGTGATTACGCTCTTACTGCAGTGTTTCTGTGTTTTCATGCACAGCCTTAGAGAAAGTGAAAAAAGCTGTCTGATTTCCGTTGTGCACAACCATCTAAAATCTGTTGTAAGTGTCTCTATAAGCTCTAGCCATGAGTGAACAAACGCTGTGGACTAACACAACAAACACCTTAAACATCCTTCGACCTACAGTAAGTGTTCTCTGCAGCCTGCAGAAGCAGAGAAAACGCCGCGCGGTGCTGGGCCTTCAGAGGAGAAAGGGCGGCACAAAAACAAAGACGGGGAAAAAAGAGAAAAGAGAGAGAGATGTGTGTCAAAGGTCATGTGTCACTTTTGAATTAATAAAGGGCTTTCACCAGGTTTGAGCCTGCTGCAGGAGAGCCTTGTGCAGCTGCTGGAGGGCTGCAGAGGAGCCGTCTGGATACAGTTACACCGCTGGTTGTTTTGGACTCGGAGCCGGCAGTCATGTGTCGAGGAACGAGCTGGAAAAAGTGATGGAACGGTCACATTTTTCAGAGAAACGCGTTCCAGCCGAGCATCTGGTATTCTTGAAACATCGGCTGCAGCCTGCATGTGTGTGTGGATGCTGTACCTCTTTGTGTGTGTGTGTGTGTGTGTGTGTGTGTGTGTGTGTGTGTGTGTGTGTGTGTGTGTGTTCACATTTAAAGGTAAAGTTTTCTCTTAAAACATGCCATTAAATACACAAATAAAAACAGTTTTTACAGAAAGAAAAACAAGAAAAAGAAGCGAGTAAGTCAGCTGAGAAGAGGGAAGAGATGGCCAGAAATTATCTCATAGGTTTGGGGATATGATTCCCTTTGCAAGTTCCTCTCCAAAAAAACTTTTTTTTTCTTTTTTTTTTGCAAGCAGCCTCCTCCCCGTCCCTTAATTCCTCTTATTTCCTCACCCACTGCAAAATTGTTCTTTTTATGAGGCTGCAGACTCGAACCACCCCTCCTCTTCTTACCACAAGTATCTCTGGTCTGTTTTTGCTCTTTCTTCCACCCCCCTTACCCTTTTTTTCCTCTCTGGTTTAACTCTTCACATCCACACAACAGCAAATGGTAAACAACAATAACGACGGATTAACTACAAACTCAAAGCAACATAAAATCAATTTAGGGAAAAGCAGGTGGGTATGAGGAGCCTGACTTAAGGAGAATATTTAAGCGACTCTGACCTCTCCTGTTTTACTTTTAGTTTTCAGCACTTCTCTCTGCGGTCCTGTTTGTGCATTTTCTTCTTTATGAATGCATATTTTGTTCAGGCCTTATCTATTTTAGATTGTAATTTGATAACTAGCTTAATGTTGTTTTTAAGGAAAACAAAAGACAGTAAAAAGAGCAGTGTAGTCCTTGTAATGCACCACTTCCTTGTTAAACCGAGCTGTCATTGGCTTCTTAAAGCTGCATTTCTTCTCTTTTGGGGTCATTGTTTGCTGGAGAGAGAAGCTGTCATCACAACACTGACAAATCACTGCATGTTGTAAACTTGTCAGGAAAAAAAAAAGTGGTTTATTTACACATCCAGCATTTACGCAGCAACACTCTGGGCTCAGGTTTCATGCAAAGTCATGATTATCAACCTCAGTTTTGCACGCCAGCATATCAGGAGGGGAAATTTGGGTCTTTAATCTGTTAAATGTTCTGTAAACAAAACTCTAAAGAAAAAGAGCATAATGAGAGAGGTGGGAGTGAAGTTTGATAGAGAGCAATGCACATTCAGCAGGGACGTTACAGAGCAGTGGCCCACCCAAGTACATTTCTGCATAAATGTGGTACCTACAGTCATGGTAAAAGGAAAGTATACCCTCTTTAAAATGCTATATCAGCACAAACACCTCATACCAACTGTCAGCACAGTGGTGGAGGCATGATGGGGCCATGGGACCTGGCCACCTTGCAGTCACTGAGTCAACCACAAACTTCTCTATATGCAAAGAGTCATATTTGCCCAAACTGGGTCAGTGACAGGGATCCCAAGCACAGTGGCATATTAACAAGAGAATGGCTGAAAAAAGAAAGAATCAGAGTGCTCCGATGGCCCGATTAAAGTTCAAACCGCAGCTTGATTGAAATCCTGAGGTGGCACTTTAAGAGAGCTCTGCATAAATGACTGCAAATTTCAGTGAACAGAAGCAACACTGTAAACTGTAACTGGGTCAAAATTCCTCCACTGTGATGTGAGAGACACAAAAGATTATTTCTTTAAGTCATCCCTGTCACTGGTGGATCTACAAGCAACTGAATCATGAGGTGTGTGTAGTTTTTCACACATTGGTTCTCGAATTTTTACTGTTCTCATATTTATTAATTACCCTGTTGTCATGCAAAGGTTGTGTGTTAGTGAATGAGACCCTCTGCTTCACTCTTGGGAGTAAACCTGACAGAAGTAACCTGACTAACCCCTCAGTTTCCACTTTTTTTCTCTGCACATCTGCTCGACCCTTTTCCTCCTCTTCTGGCTAAACTCTCTGTCACCTGCTGCTTCCATTTGTCTCAGTGGACTTCTCTCCCGCACTCTGTCAACTTATCCAGCTGCTGCTCTGCTCGAACAGTGAAGGATTTGTAGATACTGTGTGGGAATGCTTCCTGTTTCAGCAGACAAAACATTAGGCTTCAGTTACCCGTGCACTTATCCTAAAGTTTCTAATGTGTCTTATACAGATGCAATAACAGACACAAGTTAACTTCTGGAAAACAGCTGCAGAGGACATTTAATCATTCATTTACTGATAATCAACACTGATAAAAGTATTACTACTAAACAGAAAAGATAAACATCTCCTAACAGGAGAAGAGCCCTTGACTAAAATACATCATCTCATCTATGTTTCTCTTAAAGCGGCATGTGTTTGATTTGGATTTTTCATTTATTTTACTATAAAACACAAAAGCTTTGTCTGTGTATTTGTTTCTTTGTCTGCAAACTCCTCCTACACCATCAAGACTTGAGCAGCTAAAAGTGGCACACAGGTACCTCCTAGGCCCCTCAAGGATCTTATCTATATCAGACATTATGAGGTCATCATGTTGTCTAGCAACAACCTAGCATTAGGCTAAATTTATCATTTTTTTCTTTTTGCCTTCATGCAACTACAACGTCTCATGAATGCATCCTGTGATTTTAACTTCATGACAGTCTCAGTTACGTCTGTAAAAGCCAAATTACACATTACAAAAAACAATGTTATCGTGTTGCCTAGCAACCACCCAGCTGAGGGCTAAAATGACTCTTTGTTTGCATTTTTGCACCTATAACAGTGTACGACAGCACTGCATCGTTTTAAGCCAACAAGCATTTAAGTCAACGTGCATCATAGCGGTCAACACCACAAACAGGCCAAACAATACTGTAGCATGGGCATGAACTTCCTTTAAATGGATTGTTTATTTTTATATATACTTGTTGGCATGGTTAAAAAAATAAAACCATGTTATTACATAGAAAATCTAGGACGTTACTGGCGTGTGCTGAGCAAGTAATGATCTTCAAAAAAGTTGCCTTAAAAGGTTGAATAGCCAACTATTTAGACCCCTTTAAAGTCAAGAGATGTCTGACTGGTTATGGGTTATAAAAAAGTTAATTGTGTTGTGGGGGGTAGATCTGAAGAACAAATGGTAACCTGTAATTTATTATGATTAGTAGATTAGAAGTGCCCAAACACAGGGCACAAGTGGCAAAGGTCATGAACAAATGTAAGCTTTAATGGCTACAGAAATAAAACAAACCTTAAAGGAAACCAAAGGGCCAAAAGAAAGTCCAAAAACATAGGGGACGGAAAAAAATCCAAGGTATGGAGACAAAGCAGGAACAAAGACTAACTAAACTGGAAGGACTGACCAAACGAAAGGAAAATATGAGAATGGAAAGACAGAGCCATTTGCGCAGAAGATTAAACACAGGTGAACACAGTTAACAACGAGCAACATTAATCAGGCAATCAGGAAGCAAAACTGACCCAGGACACCAAAGATAACAACCCTTCAAAGTAAGACAGGGAAAAACCAAAGGAGCCACAGATATAACACAGGATAAAGAAAACAAAGGGATCAGGGCATAGACAGACTGAGACAGAAATGATGACTACGGCTAATCCTAACACCAAAACATCAGTAAACACATAAACCAAAGCCCATCACTAAAACAGCCATAAAGTAAACAGAGACTGGGTAACAAAACGAGGACTCACTGTAGAATAATCAGGAAATTAAAAACAGAAATCCAAAACTTCAAACACTACAGCAGAAATCTCACCAGCAGCTCACAATTAAATCTATTAAATAAGAATTCAAAACACTGACATGAGGCCACATTTTGTGTAGCAGATATTTTTCTGGTTTTTCCTCCTGTTAGTCGCGTCAGAGCTCCTTTGAATTATTGTGGAGATCTAAAACTCCAGGTTAAGAACCACTGCATACTTGTGCAAGTAGTTATGTGGCTTCAGTTACTTTAAAGAGTGTCAGATTAACAGTGTCTTCTCCCTGTGCTCCTTTTAAATGATACTGCATATGTCCTGTGCAGTTCTAGGGAAACTGTGGTGGTGCTCCCAGACAGCTCTATGCTTTGGCCTGGGATTTAGTTGTGTTTTTGAGGTGATGCCATCTTGATGGGCAGAGACTCAGAGGGCACAGTTGTGTTTAATATATGAGAAAGACGTTGCTGATAAGTTGCAGGAAGAGAAAATGCAATAAAGGAAACAAACTGTGACAAGCAGCACATTCTTTCACTCCATGCTGTTTGTTTTGTGAAGCAGTTTGGATGTCTGTTTGGAGCTGCTGCAGAATTGACTGCCAAGCATCTGCTCAAAGTTGTGTCCGGTCACAGAGAAGGATGCACATGAAACCTCTGGCAGCCATGTTGGCTTCCTTTCTTCTTTCTCCTCCCTTTTCTCTCTGTCTCTCTCTGTCTCTGTCTGTCAGCCATTTTAATGCTGAGCTCATACAGTGTGGCTGGGCGGGGCAGGACCAACCATCGGGCTCAGCACTCCTCCATGCCAGGCAGGAAGTGGCCAGGACAGCTGCTTGCAATTCAACCTGGGACTTTGTTTGGGTGACCTACATTATGGCACGACTGACTTCTACTCTAAAACTTCAGTGCCACTTCTTTGTCTCTCCTTTTTCTCGTTCTGCTGGTTTTCAGTGGTGGACAGAAACTCACTCACTCAAACCGTATCGGTGCCCAGCCAAAGAAAAGCAGATAAACTGATAAGAATTTAAAATTTAGAATCAAAATTTTCCTCCACATCCCAAATGTGCTCTACTGGACTGAGGTCTGGTGACTGTGGAGGTCATTTGAATACAGTGAACTCATTGTCATGTTCAAGAAACCAGTTTTAGGTGATCAGAGCTTCATGACATGGTGTGTTATGTGTTATGTCTCACGAATGCATTCTGTGATTTTAACTTCATGACAGTCTCAGTTATGTCTGCAAAAGCCAAATTACACATCACAAAAAACAATGTTATCGTGTTGCCTAGCAACCACCCAGCTGAGGGCTAAAATGACTCTTTGTTTGCATTTTTGCACCTATAACAGTGTACGACAGCACTGCATCGTTTTAAGCCAACAAGCATTTAAGTCAACGTGCATCATAGCGGTCAACACCACAAACAGGCCAAACAATACTGTAGCATGGGCATGAACTTCCTTTAAATGAATTGTTTATTTTTTTATATTTACTTGTTGGCATGGTTAAAAAATAAAACCATGTTATTACGTAAAAAATCTAGGACGTTACTGGCGTGTGCTGAGCAAGTAATGATCTTCAAAAAAAATTGTCTTAAAAGGCTGAATAGCCAACTATTTAGACCCCTGTAAAGTCAAGAGATGTTTGACTGGTTGTGGGTTATTTAAAAAAAGTCGGGGGGGGTGTTAGTTCGAAGCACAAAATGGGTCCATTGTGGTCATAAAGGGATGGACATGGTCAGCAACAATACTCAGGCAGGCTGTGGTGTTTAAACAATGCTCAGTTGGTATTAGGAGGCCCAAAGTGTGTCAAGAAAATATCAGCGGAACTGTTGATATAAGGCGGGATGGAGCTATTTTCTCCATTTGTCTGTTTGTCTGTTGTTCAGCTTTGATGAGTCTGTTTAAACTGTAGCCTCCTTTTCCTGTTCTTGGCTGAAACAGTGGTCTTCTGCTGCTGTAGCCGTGCTTCTTGACGGTTCAACATGCTGTGCATTCAGAGACGCTCTACTGCATTCCTTGGTTTGTAACAAGTGTTTATTTGAGTAACTTTTCCTTCCTGTAAGCTCAAAGCACACTGGTTATTCTTCTTCGGCGTTGACGAGGCACTTTCACCTGCGGCTCACTGGATGTTTTTTCTCTTTCAGACTATTCTCTGTAAACTCTAGAGATGGTAATGTGTGAACCAACAATCATACACTTTCAAAGTCACAAATCAATTTTCTTCCTCATTTCGATGTTCAGTTTGAACCTCAGCAGGTCACGTGGTCAAAGGGACTATTTTTTCTCTATAGGTGTTTGAATTTTTTTAATCACTCATATCAGGATAACCTGAATCTATACTGTTCTCTATAGCATTTAACTCTGATCATAACATTTTAATATTTAATTATAGAATCAGGATCTATTATTTGAATTAAAGGTTTGAAAAATGTTTTTCACATCTTACTCCACTCATGCTTTACTGGGTAACTATATCAGAAAGCATAGCATCCTTTCCTCTTAGTAAACCCGGTTGTATTTCTACAAAGCCACAACTCAAAAACTGAATGAATTTAGTCACTTTGGCAAGAACAAGCGAGTATTCTGTTGATAATTTTACTATTTCTTTTCCTCTTTGATTCCAAGTGAGTTTTGTTTTTACACTGACATGCTGTCGTTTTATTTAAGTACATGTCCTGATTTAATGTGTCACTCCTCCAGCTTCAGCCCAACCTCAGCTTTGTCACCAACAATTCCCAGATAAAGCGCTGAAAATGAATTATGCCGATGCTTCTGTAGCATGAAAGGCAAACAAGTTAAACCACGGAAGCCGCGTGGTTAACTGTCCAACTAGCAGCAAACAAGGATAATTGCAGCCTGCGGGGCCAGCTCTCTGTCGTGTACATTCAGGATACTCAGACTGTGTAATTTTGACAAACATGCTACTAAAACTGCCCCACACCCCCACATCACCCAGGTCAGGAAGCGGTCTCTGGGACAAAGTTGCTGAATCAGACCCTCAACAAACTAACCCCCCGCCGCCCAACCTTTTGCACCCCCAGCAAGTATCTACCCTCCTCGTGTCTGGTCTCCGGCTGAAGCTACAGAGGTCTGTCAGCTAATCCTCAAATATAACCACATCTGTCTCATCCTTCAAGCGCCCACCTTTTACTTTATCCTGTAGCCCCTGTAACCTCACCTAACACCCCCCCTCCAAACCTCCTCTTGCCTTCTCTCCCTCCCTCCATCCATCGCTGACTTCTGCACAATAAGCAACATCTGGTTCTCATTTCCACAAAACCAAAACAACACAGGGAGGAGAGGAAGAGGGGAGGGGGAGGCTGGGAGGAGTCGAGAGGAAGAGACTGTTGAGGAGAAAAGACATCCATGTGAAAAGACGGTGAGTCAAGAGAAAGAATGAGGAGCTCCATTTCTCACTGCCGGTGCAGTCGGGAGTCTTTGATGATCCAGGTGTGAGGATGTGTGTGAACTTAGAGTCACCTTGGTGAAATTTCTTACACCACTTCTTTTTGTGTGTCTTTTAAGTCCCTCTGTGGTCTGCACCACGTCCTCCCACACTGTAACACTACAAAGAGTCAGCTCCTTTGGTCAGCTGTATGAAAAAGTTAAGACACAGAGGAGGTGGGGGGAGGTTCGGAGAAAAACTTCCCATCTTCCACAGAAAAGAATCTGCAACTCAGCGGCTAGCAGCCCTAATTACATGGGACTGTGCTGAAGTCTGCACAAGACCCGGGCAAAGAGAGAGAGACGGAGGCAAAATGTGAGGAAGGGGGAAGAAAGGAGGGCGAGAAGACAGGCACGGGGTGGGGGGGGGGTTACCTCATTTTATAAATACTGAGTTTACAAGTCAAAGTCGCAGCGAATTAATGCTGACTAAACAAAGGCACAGCTGCTTCTTTTAACAGCCAGGGTTGGATTTTGTGCCGTCTCACGCGTTAAAACAGATTAAGGTCAACGCAAATCTACCAGTGCTGAACTCAGCCGTCATCTTATTGGCTTTTTTAAGTGTTTCTGCATCTTCATTATCCACCTAAAAAACTTTGAGTGAACACCAAAAAGATCACTTTCCATGGGATTAAACTTCCTGCCAAAAACTCGCCTGCAGCCGGATAATCGTCTTTCCAGGCACCAGGCTTGCAGGAAGGGCCGCTGAAAACCCCAGATTTTCCTTTTCCTTAGTGCATTCCTCAGGAAAAATAAAGAATCTGATCCTTTGACCATAAAGCTTTCTGTTATCATCAGACCTTTATGCTTTTATAGCTTGGATTTTTCTTAAACCTTGTCTCTATATCACAGTGTTTTAGTTTGGTGCAGGACTAGGCAGTCTCCCTGAGCCGCTCAGGACTGAGGGCTTTGTCATCATCTTCAGCTAATAACACGGTTACTGCAGCGTGCCACGGTGTGAACCCCTCGCTCTGGTTATGTATCACTGCTGCTTTATGTGTGCTAGCTCCTCCCTTTCTACTGCCAGCCCAGCAGTACTCCTCTGCGCCCAGCGTCAGACAAAATGGCGTTGGAGCCAGCTCACGTCCTCACAGAAGAGAAATGCTGCATTCTAGTGGAAGCAGATGCACATGAGCTGAGTTTTTACCACAAAGACCGATGAATGCATGACAGAGTATAAAGAAGAAACATTTTATTGCATGAGTAGAGAAAAACACAAATGACAGAGCAGACGAAAACCTATCATAAATACATCCATTAACCTGAATATCGGCATGGAATATCAGAGTTAGGATAATCAGCCTCTAACTTTGAGATTTCTTCTTCATTAGTAGTTTCCCTTTGGGTTTCAGCAAAAGAGACTTTTTGTGCTCCTCCATTCTTTTGGCCTCCTCCTGTTTCTCCCTCCACGCCTCCATCCCTCTGTCCACCTCCGAGTTCAGCATCACAATACGTCTCTGAGAAGAAAAAGAGATGAACAGATAAGTGGGAGTGCTAAAGATGATAAGGAGGCTTTTATGTGACACTCACAGATAGAGCTTCTCTCTCTTGCCGCCTCCTCAGCTGCCCTTTCATTGGAGGTGCCGGCCGTCCATCTGTGCATATAAGAAGACAGAGTTGGCACAAAAGCTATCTGCTGCTGCAGCCTTGTCAAATAATTTCAGGCAAAATGCAATCAAAATTTATCAGGATAACAAGGAAAGAAACACAAAGAAAGTCACAAAAATCAGTATAAATTAGCTCAGTCAGTTGCATGTGAACCACAGTCTCTGTGGCGCAATCGGTTAGCGCGTTCGGCTGTTAACCGAAAGGTTGGTGGTTCGAGCCCACCCAGGGACGGTGTATTTATGCTTAGAATTCGAGCAATATTCTATTCACACAATTACGTTGGACATGTACACAACAATAAAGCGCTATTCTAATCTTACATGATGCACCACCTGAGGCTGGTTCCAAACAGCGAGTCGGTCCCCACACGCTCCCACATTACAATGTCCACCTGTGTTTACAACCTGGTATTGTGGATAGTTTCTCTCTTCAAAACAACAAATCACAGAGGTGATTTTTTATATATATCTCATCTACAAGGATACTGCAGTAGACTCGGCTGCTATGATTGCCAGGTGTCCTGATGAAAGCAACTGGAGCTCTCTGTGTGGAGATCTGCAAGCATCTGGACCTCTCCACCCTGTGTGAGCTGTCGGTGATTTCTGGAGCATTTTAATCTAGTTATATGACAATATTAGGCCTAACTGTTGACCCAAAATGTGCTTTGTTTATTTAGTGTTTGCTTGTCTCCACATATTTAGTGGCTCCGTGGTGTAGCAGTTTACACATTCACCTAAAAAAATGAAAGAACCCTGCTTTGATATCAGGAGGACACATGAATCCCTTGTAGGATGCATTCAGAGGATCATCTGGTATAAAAATATGCCCAATCAACACGCAGAGCTACCCACTGTGCCAACCCTTTGTGAGTAAGACAGTAGACGAAAGTAGCTGCTTCTTCTGTTTTCCTTTATTTACATTTTAAATGATGTCCTGTAGATGGTCCGCAAACAATACAGCTTTACAGATTTTTATTTTTCTCTATAAAAAATATAAATACCTGCAAACGACCAATCAGGAAGATCTGTCAGAGGCCCGTACTCTGTGCCGCTTCTAGCAAGTCCATGTCTGCAAGAAAACACACACGCTTCAATAAACCTGCACAGTCTCGTTTTTAAATGGTTTTCAGTTGTTACACATTTAACCTGACTCCATCCCAGCTTCTTAAAAACAAAGAAAAGATGAAACATCTGCATTTCTCCTCGTATACTTCACGCTGTGTGATGCTGTGAGTGCAAACTTTAGGTGTTATAATGAAGCTGCTGCCGACGACCATTCACTCCTGCCTGTGAGGCTGCTGTGAGGTTTTAACTGAAGGTTTCATCCAGTCGATCAATCGACATTCAAACAGTTGAAATCTTTATTTAAATGACAGTGAACTCACTCTTTCCGCCACTTCTCTCCAGCCTGGACTCCACACGTTGTGCTGAACTGTCTGCTCGAGTACCTCAGCACTGAAAACAACATCACACACAAACAGTCACCTGCAAGAGCCTGTTTAAGTAGATATGTGGCGTTTACGAGCAGGTACAGACACACACACTGTTAGCATTAGCGCTAGCTTTGCTCGTCAACATCACCGCGTAGACGCCGGTTACTCGCACAGGCAGGGAGCCTGGTAAAAGCAGGTTATTACAGCTACCACACTCAGCTTCGGCGATGAAACCGACTACACACACACAGGGAAATATGTGAGGATAACCTCTGTCTCACCTGAGCAGCACAACGTCCTTACGGGGGCCGCCATGTTGCCTGCACAATTTTGGGCCTACCGCCAGGGGGCGCCAAAGACACGCCAAGGTCCCGTTACTCACTTTGCCCCGTCATTCTTGTTTTTACACATCGATAAGTAAAAATCTCGGTTATTATCTCAAAATTTCGAATTAGTATCTCTAAATAGTGAGAAAATAACTTGAAATTTTGAGTTATTAAATCAAAATATATATTATATATATATTATATTCTGCTTACTTATAGATCATGCTTTTTTTTCCAGTGGCATAAAAAGGTTTTCATGAAAAAAGTAAAAAATATATTAAGCCAGGTTTTCCTCATTTGTAATAATCTACTTTTGAACTTATGGCTTTTTTGTCATTCAGACTGTTTTTATTTATTAACAAGCAGCAAGACAATAAGATAATCTATGTGTCCAATAAAATATATGCAAAAAAATAAATGAATTAAATAAAGAAACTAATAAATCAATAAATTAATTAAATTAATTTTAAAAATCTGAATTAAAATAAATTAAATTAATGTAATACATTGGACAGTGAGGTGTACATGCATAAAAAGTCATTTTAAAAACATTAAAGGTGTGTTCTGTGTTTCAAATGTTTCTCAACAATTGTATTTGAAATTAGGGGAAAGCACACATAAAGTATAACTAATTGTAACATATTTCAAGTACTGATGTTCCCCCTTTAGAGATGAAAATGTGACCTTAAACGCGCACGCACAACACCACACGGTGGGCTGTAAAAGGATCCTGGTATAAAACCTTGTTGGGGCCTTTTAGTAATGAGGTTGCAAGTATGCTTTAGGTCCCCCAGCTTCCTTCACTAGTACAAAGACATGCATATGAAGTTAAATGGCTCATCTAAGGGTTTCCGTGGATGTGAGGTAAACAAAGTGATTGAAGTGTACAGAGAAAAAAGGTAAAGTATGAATGTGTGGTTGAATGTGGATTCAGGGGTCAGCAGTTCATTCCACAGCTGCATAGCAGCCAATGAAATTAAGACTTATTCAGATTAGCACTGCTAAATCTGCTAAAACATGTGCGAATGTATAAAAGAACTGTTAAAAATGTACACATGGTGCATATCCCTCAATCTATGCGTGTTTAAAATGACCACAAAAAGCTGCCATACGTGTGTCCGATGGAGTCTAGTGTGTATACTCTGCGGTGGGAACACACGGACAACAATGCAGACAGGAGAGGGGTAAATAGTGGCCCAACAGCTCTTTTTTTCCCCTTGGGGGCCTTTAAGAGGTTAATCCAGCTGGAAACCTTTGCATTGTGACCATCGCGGCCCACCTGTGAAGGAAAGGTGCAGCTGTAAGTAACAACTTTAATGGCTGCAGTTCATGTTGTTGTTAATGCTTCCACGCAGCATTTCTGTTTAATGTGGCACCTGTGCCTTTTCTTGCTGGAAGTTCAGATATGTGCCGGGGAAATTGGTTACAGCACACTTTTCTTGTGTGCTCACGGTTTATGGATGGCGTGGTCGGTGCTGGCATATCAAAGGCGCGACAAGGTGATGAAGCAAGACATCTGGGAATGTTTAGCAGGCTGATTTCTTTTCATCCCCGTCGCACTCGCCGACTTCAATCCAGTCAGACCTCTGTGGTCATCCTGTGGTGCTCCACGTCTGAGGAGCACCTGTTTCTTGAGCGAGTGCAACGCCACTTATAATGAGGTTATAATGGAAATGAATAGGAGTGAGATTTTTCAAAGGACAGCTTTGCTGATTTATTCATTTTTTTAGCATGTCAGATGTGATAAGAGCACAAAAAAAACAGGTTTTTCATGTTAGAGAGGTCACAGGTTATCCAGACTGCTGATGGGAAGCTGGAAATTTTAAAATTTAAAGATGTTTGCGCATTGTGTAAAGGTTATTCAGATGTTTTTTTTTTAGCTGATCAAAAGGTTCTAGGGTGATGTTTTGATCCCGCACAAGGTTAGCCTTAATGTGAGATCAGCTGACCCACAGCTGGGGCCTTTAAAGCACAAAAAGGAGGAAACATTGAAAACTAAGTGTCCAAAACATCAAAGGAACAATTACATTAGTTCTCTGTGCCTCCAATTTTAAGGTAGTGTATGATTACCATTGTTTATTAAACTTTTCAATGTTTTATTCTTAATATTCTTTCATCTTTTTGTGTTTGCTTTGGTAAGTGTTGCCATTTTTCTCGTTCCCTCACCCCAACTGCTCACAGCTCCCTGAGCCTGCAGGTTTCTTCCCTTTAAAAGGGAGTTTTTCTTTCCTGCTGTCGCCAAATCATCACTCATATTATTTTAGGATCTTTACCTTACAATATGAAGCTTGTTGAGGTGACTGATGTTGCATTTTGGTGCTGAATAAATAATCTGTACTTAATTAAATTTAGAACATGTTGCCTGTAAAATAAAGTGTAGGCCTAATAAGCTCATAAGCTTAAATCTCCACATTTTTTTAATCTTACTTTTTTTTTTTTTTTTTTTTTTTTAAAAAGAAGAAGAAGAAGAAGAAGAAGAAAATGCTCATAATAACTTAAATAAAAGCACCAAAATCAACATTTGGGAAAAGCTGGTGGTCTTTTGCCAGAAACTTGAGGCTGTGTGGCACCTCGCAGCTGTGTTTGTTCTATTTGCGGCTACCTTTTAAGAGAAATAATACAAATAGTGAGTGATTTATATACACGGTGATGGAGATAGATGGGCCTGCACTTCACGTGCCTGTGTGTAATCATTACCGGCAGAGCACGGCCGCTCTCGCAGCTCTTCAAAGTGCTGTTTTTGTATGAACAGCACCGACACTAAGCCCTGAAGAATTTCTCTGTTAGCTTTGCAGACAAGTTCCCACTCGCAGCCGTGAGGCGAGCGCCAGAGGTTGCCAGAGGTTGCTGCAAGGTACTCCGGTGAAAACCGCAAGAGCTGCGATGGGCTCCGTGTGGAAGAGATCTGAGGGACATATATTTAAAAATAAAATAAACTAAAGGTCAGCGAGCCTCCTGCAAACACAGCAGCAGGGTCGCATACAGTCGGACTGTGTTTGGGTTTGCTGTGTTTTTTGGTGTGTCCGTCAAAGTGCCGCAAATCGGCCGGAATCCGCGCAGACTAATGCCGGGTAGTCCTGAAATAGCAGCGGGATGTTTACTCTGTATCGTCCTTGGAGAGCTCAGACACGCTGAAAAAATTTACCGGCCGCCTCACCGCGCCGTGTCCTTCCGCGCATTCCACAGGCTGGTGGTACAACAAAGTAGGCCCGTTGCCTCAACGACGCGGATCCACTTGCTGTGACTCTAATGTGCAACAACACATGATTATAAATGTAAAACAGAGCCAGAGAGGCACTCTGAGTCAAAACAGAGGCTTCTTAATGAAATACAAGCAACTGGGAAACATTAGGGATGTATATCCTTGAAGCTAAGAGCTCATTATTACGGTGTTGATGCATTGAAGTGCAGGGAAAGCGAGGTGGTGCTTGTTCCCGCAAATATACGTGCTTTTGGTTGTGCTTTAACAGCATTAAGTTGTAAGAATAAAGAGGAAGTCTTAATTTGAAAGGTAACTAGTAAATATTGGTGTCAGCAAAAGTGAAGAAGTGAAAAAAACCCTGCAGTATTTCACTCTTATTTTGAAGTAGACAGTAAAAGTCGAAGTGGCCTACGCTCTCAACGTGTACTTCAGTGTAGTCACTTTCCATTACTGCTTTGTAACATTAGGATTTACAGCCGGCGCTACAGTAAACTCCACAGGGCCGTGGTTTTGGTTACAGTCAGCCTATATGAGCACAGACAAAATGAGGGTATTTCTGAAAACAGGACTGTTTATATTGTTGGTTTGGCTTGGTGGTCATTTCACAGTTTAAGCTTGTGCCAAGCCACAACCACATGAATACGTGTGTATCCAGAGCTCCATCACAACGCTAACCTAATGGCTAGAAGCACTTCGGGGCAGGTTAACCCTCTCAGGGGCCCCCAGGGTGGGGGGACCCAGCTCTGGGTCCTGTTTCTGCTTCTTCTGGAGCCAAATGCATTAGTCAGTGAAAGTCAGATTACTTAAAAACAGGCCAATTATAACATAAACTAACATATTAAAGAGTAAATGAAGACTTAAATGAGGCTAAGCAAGCATGAAGATGTGCCCCTGTTTTACCACCTCATGGGCAATAGTCCTGCGGCTATGCACTTAGACCTCTTTACTTTGTTGAAATGTGATTTTTTTCCCCCCAGAAAATGTCTGATTTGACCTTTAAAACACTGTCATGTACAACTATGTCACTTCTGTTGACTCATACACCAGTGCTAAAATTATCAAAGTAAAAATACTCCTTGGGTTTATACCACTTAGCTACATTTTAAAAGCAAATATTGAATCTTTTAAACCAGAACATCTCTTTGGCAGCTTATATAATACATATAAAGTAAGTAGTGAATTTTAGTATAATAGCTGAAGCTACTTCACAGGTGAACAGCCTGAATAATGTTTACACCTACCTAATGAATTGGTACTTATTGTTTGAATAAACCTTTTATGCATTGCTGCATGACTGATGTAAGCACAGAGTTTAAACTAAGATGAATTGAATCCTATTTACTTTATTGAATTTTATTTTTCAGGAAGTGTCTAATTTGAGCATTAAAACGGTGCAATGGTAGAAGTATGTGATTTTAATGGATTTAAACCCCAGTGGTGAACAAATAAATACAAGTTAACTAAATTTGTAAGGCAAATATTGCTCTTTTTTAAAAGAGCAGATGTCTTTGGCAGCTTATGTAATCAATAATAAAATAATTGACTGAAAAAAGTTTAGGCAGTATATAAAGCAGATCACTAGCAGCCAGAGTAATGATGTTTGCACTTTAATAAATCACAGCCTATAGTTTAAATAACCTTTTTATTAAAATAGAGCATAGCTACATGATGGATTTAAGCATATTTTATTGTCCAGTGCTTATAATGTAAATGCACTGTTGAAGTGTGGAACTGCTCCCTTGACTTACTCTGATGACTACTTCCACCACTTTAGACATTACCTCAGTGGTTCCTAAGGCCTTGGGTGAGGCTGAAGTCTTCATTTAAAAAGTCAGAAACTGAATAGAAACATTTTTCAATCTATTTTGGTTTAAAGATTTAGTTACAGGAAACTTTAAAACAAAAACAAAAAAAACACTTTTGACTTGGCTCGATTACTTTTTAAGTTTTATTTTTATATTATTATGAGGTTTATTAAATTTTGAGTATGTAGTTGTGTAGAGACGGTCTCGCTGGCGTTATCCTCTGTGGAGTTTTGCGTTATGAATGACGACACAGCATGTTTGGTGGAAAAGGTGTTCCGGCCTGGTTGGGGGATACGAGCCGCCGTTTATAATGCGTTAAGTCGAGCGCACCAATCACAAGCAGTGTAACGGTTGCGATGTTCCGCCTTCAAAATAAAAGCCATTAAACTAACGCTTTCAACACGGAGGCTATCAAATCCGATTTTGTGGCGTTGTAAACTACAAAATTGTACTTTAAACGTTACTCGAAAGCACTGTTTCGCAGTCTGGGACAAACCCAAACTACAAAGGCGCCCCTGTTATCCTCTTGCTTTAGTAAAACATAACACGTGTCTGGAGGGGGTTTATTTTGAAAAAAACATAACCGGAACTAGCTTGGTTGCGCTTTCGTTAGCCTGACGACGTTGTGGGCGAAGGGGGAGGTAAGTAATTATTTAGGGGGAAGAAAGAAAGAAACAAAGTTGTCGACTGTGCAGTGCTCACGGGGAGGGATTTTTATTTATCACGAGCGGCTCTTTTAGTCCTGCACCGGCCTGCTGGGGGGTTGATTCGAGTGTAACGGCGCGCCGGTTTTCCCCTCAGTTCCTGCTGTCCTCCCAAACTTCCCCGCTGCTTTCCTACCGAGTCCCGAACAGGATTTCTCCTTTGAAAACGGGAATGATAAAAGGAGTCGAGCACAGGCGGATGGACGGAGGAGTGTAAAGCCAGTGCGGTGTGTGCGCTTTCCATTGGCTCGCTTACAGCTAAAATACGCCTTTTCTGTCATTATTTTCCCTCCTCCGAGCAACTTTTCCCCCTGAGATGAATGGCAGAAGTCGGGTGAGTCGACTATCTGCGAACAAGCGGATTTCTCCTTTTCTCGTCTACACTGGACCCACATGAAGAGGTGATAGCCTGCATCCTGCTGAACCTCTCTCTCCCTCGCTCTCTCTCTCTCTCCCCGCTTTGTGCTTGTTTAAGAGGAAATTCAAACCCCAGACTGGAGGAGATCCGCGATAGCAGCCCGAGACTTGGCTCGAGTGTATTTAAGTCTTCTTTTTAAAAACTTTAAACAGAGACCATGCAGCTGTGGAGCCACATGAGGGTCCACAAAGGAGGCCCTCTGCGATCATAGGTCCACGCAGAAGTCTCCTGGATGTCTGTCTCTCCCGTTTCCTGGCTGGATTGAATTGTGTTAGTCATTTTTTTTGTACTCCAATGGATTCTTCCTCAACACAGCCTACCTGTACCTGTGGATTTACCACATGAGGGCAGCCAGGTGACTCACAGGACTCAAGTCATGTAACCACCCTGTAATGTCTTAAAAGTTTTTATTTATCTGCTCTTTTTTTGTATTTATTGTATCTGTATAGTCGGGGTCCTGCTTTTGTTTTTGTTTTGTAGCTTTGAGCTAGATTCCAGGCCAGTTTTTAATTTCTTGTTACAGATTTTATTGTAGCCGTCACAAGGGAAAAACTGTAGATTTCAGTCTTTGTTCTGCTGTACGTCCACTCACACTGTATTTGAGTGCAGTACTCTGTAACATTTTAAAAAAACAGAGAGGGGGGGAGTTGCTGTAAGAGTTGACTTTGCCCAGGCAGGTGTGTGTGAGAGGGAGCACAGGAAGGCTTAATCATGGACAGGCCGATAAGCAAGCTGCTGGAGAAGCTGAAGCTAACGGACTCGGGGAGTGTGAAATTCAACGTGTCGAAGAAAAAGCACGACTCCTCCAGCAACTCCAATAACAGCAACGCCAACGCCGGCGTCCCCGCGGGCGGCAGCGGAGGAGGGGGCAGCGGTCTGCCGCTGGCTCCCAGCTCTGCAGCTGCCTCGCCCGCAAGACCCGGCCAGTTCCCGCTTGCCTCGGCAACCACAAGTGATCCATGTGTGCCAGCAAGTGGGAGAGGAGGAGGAGGCACAGGAGGAGGAGGAGGAGGAATGGGAATGACTTCCTCTCAGCTCCTCACCACACCATCTACTTCCTCCACGGTGGGCACCATCCCCCCAGATGTTGAGCAACCGCCTCACCCCTCTACCTTGGCACCGCTGAGGCGTCCCTCCTCTCAGCAGCGGGCTTCCTGCTACCTGGGTGAAGGTGTAGACTCCCACCTCAGGCGTGAGTCCGGCCTGGGTCCCGAGTGCGACCCCATGGGAGCGTTCGGCTCCAAGGCGTCCCTCAATCAACGTCGATACTCATTGGAGCTTCAGCAGCTGGTCCAACGGCAGCAGCTCCTGTCCCAGCCGCCTCCACTCTCCGTCCCGCCGCCGTACCCTGCTGCCGCGGGATATGGATCGGCGCCCAGAGGCGGCGGAGGCGGCTTGGCTGAGCCCGGCTACCTCTCTGAGCCCGAGCGGCACAAACGCCTGTCTCTCCAGGAAACCCTGTTCTACAAGCGGCTGAGCACAGGCAACGATCTGTGGGAGAGCACCCGGCCGGCATCCCTCTCTCATCCTCCGCATCGCCCATCTGATATGAGCGGAGGAGGTGTAGGAGGAGGAGGAGGAGGCCTCTTTTACCCACCAGGGCCAACCCTGAGTCCGTGCTCATCCTTCAGCTTCCAGGAGTCCGTGCTGGTCAGCCCCAGGTCCAGCTTTGCCTCCAGCACGGCCAGCGGAGGTGGAGGAGGGAGTCCCATGGGGAGCCGCTGCAGCAGCAACCGGACCAGTGGCATCAGCCTCGGCTACGACTTGCGCTATTCTGCATCCGGAGGCCTCCCTACCCAGCAGCAGTCCCCGTCTGTGCCGACCGGAGGCTCTGCAACTGGATACGGAGTCCCGGGCAGGGCCGGGGTGACCCCCGTAGAGGCCTGGACTCAGTACCTGGAGGCAGGGATTCGTTCAGGTGTGTACGATAGCCGTCACTCCTACCCGCCTGCGGTTGGGAGTCCCGCGGCAACATGCTATCAGACAGCTCCAGATTGGTGGGAAGAGCAGCAAGCGGGCATACGAGGCAAAGATCCAGGCACGATGGGAGAGAGGGCCCGATACTCAGACCTGCCCGGCACCCGATACCAGGAAGAGCTGACCCGACTTCTGCTGAGAGATGCTGCGCTGGAGGGCGATGGGCTGCTGGAGGGCCTGATGCTGAAGGAGCAGGCTCTCAGCCTGACGCCTCACGCCAAATCGGGCGTCACGCCAGCAGGAGGGCTGGCCAAACCTCAGGAGGAACCAGGAGCCTTGCCTGGGAGAGAGGCAACAGAAAACCGGCAGGAGTTCTTTGGTGAGATCCTTTTTTTTTTTTTTTTAATTTTGTGAAACAAAAAGTAAAGCAAAAGTGAAGCAAATCAGTGGCAATGGATGGAGATGGGCAGCTGTGTTTAACTTTAAAAACAGTAAAATCACATCCCTAAGTTGAGCAAGCAGCCTCACTGCTCATCCACTCCCACAGCGTCCGCCCCTCACTGTGTTATTACTGTCGTCCTCACCGCCTGGTGTCGGATCACAGGTTTCTCTCCAAATGAAAGGGTTGTATGGATGGATGGACAGATTAATAGTTGAAAGAGTGTGTATGGATAGGTGGATGGTGCCACAGAACCTGCAGAGACATGCAGGGTCATAACACACAAAGCATTAAAGGAGTGGAGAAGGGGAGGGGGGAGAAGGGGGGAAAAAACCCATCAGCCAGGCTTCAGAAACCGAGATGCAGACTAATAGACGTGTTTGACTGGAGAGAGGAAAATCGGTGCACTAAAAGATATGCACTGTTGTCAGCTGATGTTTGCACATCTTGCCAATTTGCCACAGTGGTGGCGCGCACAGAGGGCTAATGCAGCGGATCTACACGGCGATTAAAGTGCAAAATTCTGCTGTAACACTCAGACACAAATTACATGGTTCCATATAAACACAGCTCCAGCCATTACTGAGTCACACAAGATTAGGGCTCCGGTTCTCTCAGTGTGTGTGTGTGTGTGTGTGTGTGTGTGTGTGTGTGTGTGTGTGTGTGTGTGCGCGCGTGTGTGTGTGTGTGTTAGGATGGCTAGATGAATGTGTGTATGTCTGTGTGTGTATATTGTTTCTTTGTGGCAGGGTGTGTTCCCCCCCCTTTGAGTGACTTCAGGCCACAGTAACGCAGTGTGTGTGTGAGTCATGTGTATGTGTGTGTGTGTGTAATGCTGCCTTGGCGTGTGCAGGGGTGGTGTGCTGTAGCCTGTTTTTCAGCTCAGGTATGTGTGCCTGGAGGGGACATACAATACTGTATTCCTCTCAGCCATTAGCGAGGAATCAGAAGCTCTGAGCCGTGAAGACAGACGCCCTGAGCTCAGCTCGGCAGCACACACCTGTGTTCAGGTGTAAAGCTGAGCAAAATAAAAAAAAAAATAAACGCAGTAATAATGAAAAAAGAAAGTAAAAATGGAAGAAGAGGAACGTAAACCAGATAGATGTCGATTTATAGCTTTTAAGCTTCACTGTTTCACGCTCATTTTGAACATGCTCAGAGTTTCCAGGATCGAGGGCGGCATGTGTGCGAGTGTGTGAGCCAGAAGTTCAGGCTTCAGGCTGCTATAAATGCTCTGTTTAGCGGGTGTTATTTTATTTTAATAGGATGTGGCTCAGAGCATAGAAAGCTTCTGTTTGTGACGGGCAGTCAATCAGAAAAAAGCAGGAAGAGGATGAACTGAGGGGCCACACTGAGGCCCAGTATAAGATAAGTAAGGATTATTTTCAGCTGTGACTCATGCAGAGCTGCTCTAGTACTGTCCTATAATTAAAACAAAATGGAAATAAGAATAACAGGTCCACCTTAAACACCTTATATTGTCTCATGATGTGAAAAGAACAAGGTGTGCACACAAATGTAGTCATGTGATGTGTCTATTGATTAGTTTTAAGTCATGAAAGGAGAGCAGATGTAGTTCAAAGTGTGACTTTTGTCATTTTCTTTGGTTTCAACTTGACTTTTGTGCCCCTAGTGAGCTTTATTTTGAAAACCCCTTTGTTTTTAAACCCTAAGTTCAGTCTTCTCTTTTCCTTCTTTTCAGTGAGTAATTTCAGCCCCGCCAACTTTCTTTTCCATCTCTTTCTATATGCAGCCGTTTTCATACATTATATTTAAAGTTTTGGCTCTTTGGTTTTTGGCTTTGGCACCGGCTCATGCCTCTTCCTAAATATCGGAGGGATTGTCCAAGCTCGCAGAAGCAGGGTGTAGGAATTCTTGATTTGTGTGGCACTCCCTGAGCCACATTAGAAAGGAGAAGGGGGGGGGGAAGCTCAGTCCAACCCTTAAATGGATCACAGAAAGAGTGATGCGCGGGCCACCACATTTCTGCTTTACATCTGATTGTGGAATGACGTTGGAGACAAACAGGCAGACTTTTTGAAGCTTTTTCACAGAAGTAAAACTGATTACTTGCATTTCTTTTTTTTTGTAGGAAAATTTTGCTTGGTTATCTTCAGTATTTCAGCCCCCCAAAAATGCCACCCAAGCTTCTTGTTTTATTGCCACTGGCCAGCAATTTAAGGAAAGCTGCACAAGTGTTAATTTCTATTAATTTTGTCGTTACTTGCTTTGTAGTTTTGGCCCCCAGCATGGCAGGGGGAGGGGGAAAAAGGGCTATGATGTTAAATCTCCAAATTGCTCTAAATGTTGGGGGTTTAAGTTTAAATTTAAAGGCAGGCCTCGGTCTCCAAACTCCAGAAGAAAGAGTCGTCTATGTTCTGGAAAAGCTGCCAAGAAGTCAGATCCGGCGGAGTTTCCCTTTAATAACAGAGAGGCTCGGCAGACACTCATGAGTGGATGAGCAAACAGGCTGGCATGGGTAACGGGGTTTTAACTGTGTGAAAATCCCCTAGGTGGTGCGAACGAGAGGATTTACAAGTGTTGACACTTTGTGTGGAGTTGGATTTCAGACACATTCTCCAGGAATGCGTCGTAAACAGAGCGCTGAGAGCCCCCGCCGAGCCATTGCTCCCGACTAAATGCGCGTTTGTGTCCCGGCAGGAACCTGCGTGAAGTGTGGGAAAGGAGTGTACGGGGCGGATAACGCCTGCCAGGCTCTGGACAACCTCTATCACACTCGCTGCTTCACCTGCGTGTCCTGCGGTGAGTACGGCTTCCCCCCCACCCACGCACACAGACACACACACACCTGACCAAACACAGCACTGATGATCAGGCCTAATGATGAATTTGTGCCACCGCCACACCTTCTGCAAACACCCTCTTTGAAGCATTTACCACAAAAATGTGCAGATTTTATTATGCTGAGTCACCTCTGCCCCTCTCTGCAGGACGCACCCTGAGAAACAAGGACTTCTACAATGTCAACGGCTCTGTGTACTGTAAAGAGGATTACATGGTAAGAGTCGAGGCCGAGGCGTGTTTTGTCATCCACCTCTCTCACACACAAACACACTCAGACGTGCTCGGAGTCGGTTTGAGGGGGGATTGAGGTTGCGATATTAGTAATCTCTTTGTTTTAATTACAGTTTTCGGGATTCCAGGCGGCTGCAGAGAAGTGTAGCGTGTGTGGCCACCTTATTCTCGAACAGGTGAGGGCTCTGTGTGTGTGTGAGTGTGTGAGAACCAGCACTCCAAATACCTCCCAAACATTTGGAAGAACACAGGAGAAACGTTCTAATCTTTAATCTTCCTTTTAGTTATTTACATCCAACGTTTCCCATAATGTCTTTGAAGAATCCCTCGGAGAGTAGAGAAATTCAGTGACGTCCTTCTGTTGGCTGCTCGTTGGTTTCCCACGACAGATTTTCACTGGAATGTTTGCCTTGGGTTTTTGATAAAGGGAAAAAAAAATGTCTCTGCAGTGATTATCTTAAAACTTTTCACCATATTTGAACCAAATAATACCCATAATATAAATAGCAGGCTGTCACTGTGTCTGTGATCCACAGGCATTATTTTCTGCATCAGTGGCTCGATAACTTGTTGGTGCAACAGTGTTGAGAGGGGAAAAATGCATTCCTGATGGACTCGGTAGCTTAATTGGAAACACTGCTGCTTAAAGTATAACGTTCACGTTAATAAAGTTTATTCTTTTGTCTCCCGTTGAATGCTGTCTGGTCTCTGCTGGATTACTGATTGAAAGTGGAGGATGTTGGCAGGACAGTGTGGTAATGCTAAACCTGTTATTACCTGAGTCTGATGCTCTTTTTGGCTTTATGGGAAGTCCCCCCTCCCTCTTTACTTTTTAAATATAGCACCAAATCACTCGAGACTTTAATGCATTACAGAGAGAAAACCAGTAATCATCTACGTGCAAGGGACTGACAACAGTGGGGACAAAAAACTCACCTTTAACTGGAAGCTGTCCCCAAGTAGCTAGAAAATGTAACTTCAGGCTAAACAGAAGAGCTGGAGTAGAGGGCTGTGACAGGATGTCATCATTAATGGCTGTACTGCTTAGCTGGCTGTGTGAGTCTGTTGACTGGTGGGGGGAAAAACATCACTGCTGTGTGAAAATATTCAGAGCGGCTTCAAGGTTTGTATTCTTTTATTTGTTTTTTGAGGAACCAGATTGTAATTTCTGGTCAGAGACATGTTTGCTTTTGATGCCATTATACTCAAGATGAGGGAGATATCGTCAAAGCTGGGCGGACTACATCAAACCAGATGTAGTCTGTTTTGATGTAATCTGCGTTCTTTGGAGAAAGAAGAAACGGAAGACTAGAAAAAGTAAAACCTCGCAAAATGTTCCCTTTATGCTCATACATACACACACATCCTTCACAATAGCCAACCACTCCCTTGCAGTTGGTGGATCCTTATCCAGCCCATCTCTTTGTTATTTTTATTTTTTTAACTTAAATCTTAGATCTGGTTGTTCTCACCCTCAGATCCTGCAGGCTCTTGGGAACTCGTACCATCCCGGTTGTTTCCGCTGCGTGGTGTGCTCCAAGGCTCTGGATGGGGTGCCTTTTACCGTTGACCAGCACAGCAAAATTTACTGCGTTGCAGACTACAACAAGTGAGTATTGTACCCGAGCACAAAACTCTGAACAGTCCCGTAATCGGCAACAAAGAAGACGCAGATCTGTATTTATTTAATATGTAATCAGGTTCCTGTTTTTACAGGCTTCACAGGCTTTTCTGTCATCTAGTCATTTACTTATGACTTCCTTACTCTAGTGTAGTATGGATGACTGTGGGGAGGGGAGGGGGGGCGTTTTTATCAGCAGAAAAAGCTGTAAATGTATTAAAATAAAGCCCTCCTTCACTTTTTCTAAAGCCCTCCAGAGGGTCAGACTGGAGTCTTTGCTGGACCGATCCTGGCCCCTGGGCCTTATGTTTGACACCCCTGCTCTAAGAGCTTCAGCTGTTCTGTACTGAAGATGTTATGAAGTTTGGGGTTTGCATATTTAACATTTTGCAGAATGTGCTGCTGCTAAAAAATAACTGCTCCTGTGTCTCACTGCAGGACTTTTGCCCCGAAGTGCGCTGCCTGTTTACAACCCATCTTGCCTACTGAGGTGAGTAACGCTGACCTATCTCGTACTGTTCCTCTTCTTACCATTTAAGCTCCCATGTGGTTAAGTCCTCCCTCCTAGAAGGCCCCATCTGCTCTGATTGGCCAGCTGGCCTGGTTAAAAAATGAGCTGTGGCTTGCATTCATGAACCACAAGTGTAGACACTGCCCTCTAAAAGCTGCTGTGTCACAACACTTTGGATTCAGTATGTTTGAACCAGAATGTGTCTCACAGCAAGGAATTAGCATGACTCAGGAGAGAATGTGTTCATAATTTACTTTGTTTTGGGCAGTTTTCCAAACTTTACACAGCAGTGTGACACTGAACAGACAGGAAAGCACTGGAAACATGGCTCTGCTGATCTCTGTTTGCTGTTTCAGGGCAGTGAAGACATCCTCAGGGTCGTGTCTATGAACAAAGACTACCACTTTGAGTGCTACCACTGTGAGGTAAGTGACGACTTAACGTTTTTGACTTTGTTTTGAAGCAAACCCACAGCTGACCTCACCCCGTCTCCTCTCTTCCTCCCTCAGGAGTGCGGCAAGCAGCTCTCCGATAAGCCCGGCTCGCAGTGCTTCCCTCTGGACTCCCACCTCCTCTGCCACTCGTGCCACGTGAACAGAGTGTGCGCCACACATAACATCCCCCCTCACAACACACACTGATCAGCTTCTATGCAGCTGTAGATTTATTTTTATGTAAAAGCTGGTCTTAATATGCTGTCCTTCCCCCTCCCATTCGCTCTTTCTTTACAACAAACCTGCTGAGATTGAGATGTTTTCACACTTCACCTTTATTTTGTCTGACTTGGATCAGTTTCTGATTGCCACATGTACTGCCTGCTGTACTTCTTGTACTATTACTGTACAACAGTTAAAAGGGAACAGGAAAACTACTGCTTTTTTAATTCTTTACCCTAATGTGGCTACTGTTTGCTGTAGAGAAATGAGGGAGTTTTTTGTTTTTGTACATACATTATTGCTATCAGAAGTTTTGCACTTAAATTTACTTTACTGTAAGAGATTTGTTACGTGAATCTGTACAAGTTGGAAAAACATTACTGTAATGATTATGTTGTAATAAATATTTTCTCTGCTCACACAGATTGTGTAGCTAGGTCAAAATTCAAAGAGGATTCATCATGCTTTCTTGTTTCTTGTCTACTGTTTTGGCTGCTGCCTGTCGGGGTCACCACAGTGGATCATCTGCCTCCATCTCTAGTATCCTCAACCTCCTCTGAGATATTCCTTTTTGCATCCTTTGTCCCATATGTTCACTATCTGTCCTCTGCACGTCTAAACCATCTTAAGCATGTCTCTATAATAACTTTGTCTCCAAACTGCTCACCCCTCCAGTCCATTCTGCTCACTACCAGTGAAAATGTTAACACCTCCACCTTGGCCTCCTGTCTTTTTGTCAGGAGACAATGACGCTGACCATACATCATATCAGGTCTCATTACTATCTTGTAAACCTTATCACAAATCACCCCTGACACTCGTCTACACCCACTCCACCCCGCCTTCACCTCCCTTCTGCACCGTCCATAGCTTTGGACGATTGACTCCAGGTATTTTAACTCATCCACCTTTCACTCCCTCTACAGGTGTAAACCTGTACAATTACAATGTCATCTGCAGTTAAGAGTCCACAGAGACTCCTGCCTGACCTCTCAAAGCAAATATCACATCTGTATAGCTCTTTTTCAGTATGAAGCCACACTACTGCTCACTCATCATCACCTCAGTCTTATGACATGACCAAAATGTTCAAGTAATGAAGTCATGATTATATTCAAGAAAAAGAAAAATCTCCATGAACCAAAAACCCTGGCTTCAGGCCGCTCTTAATTATGAATGTCAGCAAGAGGGGATCTTCCAAATATGGTCATCTCAGCACAGAAGCCCCACCCACCTACTACTGATCACATCTTCTGTTTGCAAGAGGCAACCAATCATTAGAATAGAAGGGAGCTAAAGGAGTTTAAGTCTGGGTGAACAGAGTGGTTCACTATGAGATTAAATAAGGATTATTTTTAACTGAATCATGCAAAGCTACTCCAGATAAGAAATGCATGTAAACAAAAACATCCAAGCAGGCAATGTGATAACCAATTAAAGTTTATTCATATTTTTTTTAAATTCTCGGTACATTCAGCACTTGTAGGAGGAGAAAAAAGCAACAAAATCAGTTTTAAACTAAAAAAAGAAAATTTAAAAATTCTAACCATTACTCTATTAGAAGATAAAGATTTATTTTCACCTCCTCTTAAATATAAGATTGAAGGATCAGAGGAGGCGTTTTCAAATAGACATCAGTGCAGGGAAGGTCAGCTTCCCGTAATCGTTGGAGTATTTCATATCCTCTCCTCATCCCACAAAAGGACAAAGTTAGGCATAATGCCACATCTCTTTCTAACACTACTGCCGCAGTGTCGAGACGTCACTCGCACAACAAGCCTTCAAAGGCTGAAGAAATAAACATGATTCATCAAATTTCCAATAAAACAAAATTAACTTATATCAACAAAGGTCGCCCATAAAGGTACATTAAAAAAAAACAACAACAAAACAAAGAGAAAGAAAAATGTTTGTGCTGAAGAGGAGAACATTAAAACTGATCCTAGAAAATATGTGAAGGTCAGGGATCTATTTTGGACTGGTTTTATTACAGGGCTGAGGAGGAAGGAACTGTGCACCCGCAGAACTAAAATAAAGAGGCGGGCTCCCAAAACCTCAGTGGGACAAAAAAATGAAGAGACGAGCCAGAAAACAACCGCCCTTCTTCTTTTCTTCAACCAAAGGGGAACCGACAGCACTGAAACAGAGACGAGGAGGAAACGCTGCTCTCTACAGGAGGAAGGAGCCGGTGTTCTGCTGGAAGACGGAAAGAGAACTGAGGAGGAGGAGGAGGAGGAGGGGAGCGGGATGAACCGTCACGTTTCTGCAAAGGAATTTGTTAAAAAGATGGGGAGTGGGGTGGGTGGCAGAAGTGTGTGGAAGACAACGCTGGCGTCATAGTGGACGAATTCAAGCGCAGTGGGGGCAGGTAGGGGAGGAGCAGACACCGAAACACCCCTGCCAGTGCCAGCCTGCTGCGTCCTCAGCTACTCTGCTTCCCTCTCCAGCTTTCCCTGCAGCCTCCGTCCATCCCTCAGCGGCGCCTGTCCCTCGGGTTGCTCCGACTACGAGACCGGCGTCCACTAGCAGCGCCCGGCGAAGGTCGTCGGGGCCGGTGGCTGCCGTCCCTCTTCTTGTCCCCCTCACGGTCTCGATCTCGGTCTCGGCCCCGCTCTCTGTCTCCGTCAGCGCCTCGCCCGGCTGCTCCGCCGCTTGTTGCCACGCTGCCATCCTTCTCCCGGCCCTTCAGCCTTTCCTTCTCCTCCTCGCGTTTCTTCTCCTCCTCTTGCAGTTCCTTATGCCTTCGCTCGCGCTCCTTTTGTCGCTCTGTGCGATCCAAAAGCCTCTGCGCCACCTGAGAGGGGGCACAAACACAGAGCACTGTTCAGGTACAGGTACAACCACACCAGTCACTCGACACTAAATGTCAACATGTGAAGGCCCAACCTGCTCCTCGGTGAGGGGAAGCCAGTATATACACGGAGCTGTTTTGGTCTTGAGGAACAAGTCGTCTAACAGTTTGGCTGGAGGTTCATCTGCCTTCTCTGTCAGTGAGGAAACAGAAACAGGCTGTTACACATGGAAACCTGAGTGCAAATATACATATGATTAAAGTTGTGACTCACAGACCACACAGCAAACACTGCTGCACAGTTGGGGGATGTGGGGTTGCTTGTGTTTATCAACTTTGGGTATTTCATATGAGTAAAGAGCTCACTGGGAACAAAATCTTAGTTACTCTGCCAAATTGTGCACCTTCAGATTTTATTAAAAGTAGAATGGGATTCAGAGCCTTCAGCTTTCAGGTCCCTCTTCTGTGGAACCAGCTCCCAGTTTGGATTCAGGAAACAGACACCATCTCTAATGTCAAGATTAGGCTTAAAACTTTCCTTTTTTCACAAAGCAGCAAAGGCTCCTGGCAATTTCCCATGATGCACTGTGTTTCTTCTTCACTATCTGTGTTTATACATCACTCTGTTTTTAATCAATAGTTATTGTTAATCTCTGGTGGTCAGATATTTACAGGAGCGAGCCAAATGCAGCAGGAATGCAGGGAGCAGATGGACTCTGAAGCGTTAATGAGCCAATTTCTCAAAAGCCTCGGATCCTTTGAATCAGCTCACAGATCACTCTGCTTCTTTTTAAATACATGAAGCACATTTCATCCCCAAAATGGGAATCTTTCCATGTTGATTAATAAATCATTACTGTCTGTTTCAGTAAGGTGTATTCAGGGTTCTTCTCCCCAGATTAACCCCCTCCCCCACTGTGATACCACTCTATTAGAGAGTTGTCTTACCCTTCTTATCAGTCTTCCTCTCCTTGCTCTTGGCCCTCTCTCTCCTCTTCCTGTCTCTGTCTCTGGATCTAGATCGTCGTCCGTCCTCTCCCGGCCGTGCAAATTCCCGCACCTTATCCCGGTCCCATTCCCGCTCGCCTCGCGCCCTTTCTCTGCGCTGCATCTCCCTTTCTCGCTCTGCCCACAGATCCCGTACGCCTCTGTCCCGCTCGCGTTCGCGCTCACGTTCCCTATCTCTGTCTCTGTCTCGTTCTCTGTCTCGCTCAGGCATCAGAGGGGGCAGCCGGGTCGGTGGGGCAGCGGGCTGGGGAACAGGATCCTCCTCTTTGTCTGGCTTCAGGACACCTTTGTGAAAGTCCAGCTGTTTGAAAAGATAAAAGATAAGCAGGCAGGTTAAAGAGTAGCTGTGGAGAGATTATTAAATGCACACAAAGGTGCATTTATAGGTTTATTTCAAAAAACCTCAATATTAGACTGCAACCAGTGAAGTTATTTCTACTCACTAGAAGTTAAAGAAGAGGTAATAATGAAGCCCTATTTTTCCTCAGTACATTAAAAGTAGCAGAAAAATGATCCATTATAATAAAATGTGCTCAAACCATGCTAAGACTTGACTGTCCTCGCCACCACCCACTGTGAAGTCTTCAAGTTTTGTGTGTGCTGAAAGCAGTGCATTTTAATTTGTGGCATTTCTGGCTTGTTATTACCTCAGTCTGCTCACAGAAGTCCACGCTGAGGACCTTGGGATTGCTCGTAGGCCACTTGACTCCGTGGAGGGCAGCTCTGGTGGCGACAGCCTCGTCTGTTGTAGCGTACTACGAGGGTAGGAGGAAAGGAAACAGAGAGAAAACAGCGCAATCACATCTCGGCCAACACAAGCTGTGAAAACAGGCAGCGGCACAAACAGATGGAAGCAGATGGATGAGAATGCAGAGGTCAAAAATATTATGCAAATGCTCCTTGTTGAATTTTCTAACATATATTTGCAAAAACATTCTCGAGCCGTTTGTCAGATGCTCATTAGGAAACAATATACTTTAGAAACTGAGCCAGCAGACTAAACTGAGCCCTGTATAATTCCACATGTAGCATGTTAACCTCATGCATCCACTCCTGATGCAGTGAAACGGTTCATTTGGCAGTACGTACTGTGACATAGCAGTGAGACTTTATCTTGTCGATCCAAAAGCCCTCTTCCACCACGCTCCCTGTACGGTTCAGCAGCTCCTTCAGCTGGCCCAGGGTGAAAGGTCGCACCTGTTGGACAAAAAAAAAAAAAAAAAAAAAAAAGAAAAAGAGTCAGACTGGAAGACATCATATGATGACGGTCTGGTAAAGAAAACCCTACCAATTTATTATTTTTTAAATCATTTTATGAAATGTACTCTGTATTTTCACCACTTTCAGCTGTATTACAGATTAAAGCTGCAGCATATTAAACAGGGGCATGCCCTAAGGTCACAGCTCAGACAATAACCCTTTTGAATTTGGGTAACGTTCTCCTCTAGTGCCACCATCAGGCCAAATAGCATATTTTTCCCCACTTGAGGATCAAAGACGGCCATTTCTAGGTTTGACATCTGCACCGTCAGCTCCTGTGTTTCTAAAGTGTAAGACCATCTGAGATTAGTGAGCCCTGGTGACCAACGTATAACCCACATATGACGCAAGCAACAAAAATCTCCAAATGGCAGTGATTAAATGTGTAATGTCTAGTCTTGTCACAGTCTGTTTAGTCATGCTCTGTGCCCCTGACTTAAGCTGATGCCTGACTACAACCGTAACACCTGGGTAAGCATTCCCGTCTGTAATTATGGGAAAGACGGTGATGATCATGTGATTACGACTGGCATCAATACAATATATCCCATTCATGGAAAACTGTACAAAAGTTTAACTCTTGAACCTGGTATAAACACACATGATTAAGAGGGGAATTTTACAGACTTGGGGAGGGGTGTGTGGTAACACTGAGTTACAAACCCACCAGGTTTGTCACATGGATGATGTTTGACACTTTTCCACGAGGTGGCGAGGGCTGCCTGGTTGTGCGGACGGGATCGTCGATCGTGACGGACACACCGGACTTCTGCTGACTTATGGAGCGACGCACCAGGCTGTCGCTGGGGGTAACTGTGGGAAAAAAAGAAGAAGAGAAAGAGCCAGGAAGAGTGAGAGGGAATCACTGGAATGTTGCCACAGGCATGACGGAAAGCTGGAGGTAGCAATTAATTATAGCAATTAAGAATCCACAAACTTTCACCTTTCTTCGCCTCCCCGTCGAGGCTGACAGACGTCTGTGTTTCTGGGGCATCCTCGGAAAGACTGCTCTTCCTGTTGTCTCTGGAAGTCCGGCGTGGTTTCTCTGTCTCCATTTTCTCCACCTCTTCTTCTTCTTCCTTTGTCTGTCCATTTTCCTGGCTGCTACCTGGGACAATCTGGAGAGGAAAAAACCCCCAAAACAAAACAGGAACATGAAGAGAAGCCTTCTAATTTCCAAAGTATTTCACTCAACGCCATCTACAGGCTTTCCCTTACCTGTGTGACGGTGCGCCGGATCTTGAGGCCTTTGTCCGGGTCGCTCCTGCTGGCATCCGGGTTCTCCTCATCACCAGACAACTGCAGCTCCTCTGGGTGAAGCTCCACGACTGCCTCCTGGCTCACTTTGATGTCTGGGATCAAAGACTGAAGCGTAGAGATGTGGACAAGAGAAAAGAGAGAAAGAAATATGTTAATGTGGGAACATCTGTCAGCTTCTTACACATTCTAATCAAATTTCCAAATTTTCCATTTCCTTACACAATTGTTTGATAATATGACACTTCAACCAAATCAAAACAATAAGAACACCTCATAATAAATCACTCTTTCCAATTTAAAACGGAAAATCTTCCTAAAATAAGTCATCACAATGTCAGAAATGCTGGGTGTGTCTTCACTTTGAACAAGAATGATCATGTAAATTTTGATCCGGAGCCAGAAAAAAAGCGCTTCACTTCAATCAGAAACTTCTAAAAAATAAAAGTGTTCTTTCTTCTTACTACACCTTTTATAACCTTCACTTCTCTACTATCTGTTGGATGCCAGGTGCTCATCCCTGTGCTGTGTTGGTACCTTCAGGGAGTCCGTTGTAATGCTGATGGAGGGCTTCTTAGCAGTGACGGCCGTGCTGGAGCCCCATCGCCTCTTTCTCCCCGCTGCGGTTCCCGTCTCAGTCTCTCCTGCTCCTCCGTCTGTGGTGGCGGGAGAAGTCTTACTGCCTGCAGGAGTTGGGGGGGAGAAAAAAAAAAGTAATTTATCATCATGAAAGTGAGCGATTTGGCTTCTGGTGAAAAGGATTTCACTGACAAGTTACTGCAAGCTCACAGCCTTAAAGCAGCAGTGATTACCCAAATGCTTTTACCCAAATTGTTTTGGCAATGGTGGAAGTAAGTAATTTAGGACAAAATTCAGAAATGTAATTGAGAGATTAAACAATTTCCTTAACAATCTTCTAATACTGGACCACTTTTGTTTTGGCTTGCTTCCACAGAGAGTCTGCTAGAAAGTCTCTGCACACCTGCTTTCTCCTAGCACGGAGCTAACGGGCAGCACTTTTTAAAGAGGAGAACTAGGAATCCTGTAGTGGATAAAGGTGAAGTGCACTTCTGAGGCAACAAGCATGGACAGTATTCCTGCTGCAGCATGTTGAAATTGGAGAGACCAGTGAGTAATTTTTTTTTAAAACCCGCTCTGAGTCAAACAAGCACACCATTTCGTTTCATTATCATTTCTGAATCATCGTGTTGCTACCAGAGCTATTAGGTGTGAACGGAAAACAAAGGATGTTATTTTGTTTTAGTACCATCAACACTACGATGCAACAGAGACTAAATTCATACAGTACACACTGCAGTCAGAGGAGCAGCTGTCTCATCTCCAAGATATAACAGGGTTTCATCAGCTCTTCATTTCAAATATGGCCAAAGTTTCAGTCACTGAGGTAAATGTAGACTTCTATATTTTTCCTACTGACGTCAGTGCAGATTTCCTCAATCTAAAGCTGTAGTATTTAAAGTTTGTTCATGTAACAAGTGACGTGGAAACAGTTGACAACTAAATTTATTTTTGGTGTATGATCCAATCGCAATCAAGTGATCAAGTGTGGTGGGGGTTTTTTTGTGGTATGGACTAAATCTGGGGTGTTGGACAGTTGTTTTGGCCCCTATTACAAGCCACTACATATAACCAACAGTGCAGGGAGATACTGTATAATAGTTTGGTGATAGCACAACGCTATATGTACCACGTTTCCTTCTGTATTTCCTGGCAGGATCTTTATCTGCTGACATCTGACACATTTTTCACATGCACATTTAAAAAAAAAAAATCCATCTTCTGATGGAAAGACTAAGACTGCTTTTAGGTCCCATAATAAGCAGGCTATGAGAGTAATATCCGACACAGTCTTAGTAATCAGCGCACACTCACATTCAGGACGACAGTCATGCTCAAACACGCGAGGAACTGCGTTTCCAAGTAGGGTTAGTTTTGTTTTTTGTTTTTGTTTTTTTATGTCCACACCTGCATGATGAAGTAGTGGTGTTCACAATCACCAGGTTTAGCCGGAAGATTTAAAGATCCTTTAACGGGTTTTTAAGACTCTCTTATCTTCTGATTTAATTTTACACTACAAACTCTCCAGAGCCCTCAGGTCCTCTGCTAGGAGACTGTCACTAAAATTAGAACCAAGACTCACAGAGAGGCATCTTTTAGTTATTATGCTCCAGGTTTATGGAACAGTCTACCTGAAGACCTGAAGGCTGCTGAAACTGTTGAGATGTTTAATACAAAACTCAAGACCTTCCTTTTTTAGCACAGCTGGTTAAGGTTTTTGTGTCAGTTTTATTTATTTTACTTTTCATTCATTTATATTTTCATTGTATTATTTTATTATACTTTATATTTACCTTTTACTTATTTTTTTCTTCTCTCCATGATAGGTGGGTGTAATGTGTAGATGTGGGTGTGTAGGAGGGGTGTTGAGAGAGTGCAGAGAAGGTGGTGTATGTGTGTATTTCAGTTTATTTTCTGCTTTTAATGTGTACAGTACTTTGAGGTGCATCTTTAATGTATGAAAATTCCTATAAAAATAAAGTTTTGATTGACTGAGGAGGCCAGGTGAGGGGCAGCCAATTGGAAGAAGTTCCCATCAGTTTGAAAGTGGATAAACAGAAGTGCTATGTAGGATAAATCCAAGGAGCTATGCTAGTCGAGTCCAAGAATAACCAGATAATATGTTGAAATAAAAAAGGAAACTTGTGTACTGTAGTGTTTTCCTTGATTAGATGTTATTACACAGAGTTTACTTTTGCCTTCTTGCTCATGCAAGTACACTGCTAAAAAAAGTGTCTAATCTTTCACTTTAAATCCTGCTGAATCTATCGTCATGTATTCTGTAACATGGGTAAGGTTTCTGATCCAGGATTCCAGGGAAAACAATAGAACTGGTATACTTACTGGTCAGGGATATCTTGCGAGCAGCAAAAGCCTTAGGGGTGGTGCTCTGGAAAGAGAGAGAGACAGAAAGAGAACATACAGAAACCCCAGGGGTGCGGGGTGAGATGAGAACCGGGAGTCTAGACCCAAACAGGCATCAACAGAGAGGAGGTGAAACAGGAAAAGTGGAGGAGGGGTGGGGGGACGGGGGGTTAAAGTAACAGAAGCCCGGAGGCTCTAATTGTATTACATTAAAAATAAGAGATCTCTGGTTCATACCAAGAGGCTCCAGACACATTTCTGCAATCCACCTCTGCTCAGAGCCGCTGAGATAAATCCTTATGCTTCTTCACTTCTACATGCATTTGACAGCAATACGGACTTTAAGAGCAAAGCAACTACATGATCAGTATTAGGACACAAGTAGGGCTGCAAGATGGTGTCTATCTGCAGACTAAAATCACAATTAAGTCTTAGTAAACTAAAACAATTCTTCAGACACCAAAAAACTTGGTGACAACACCACATACTGTGGCAAAGTTGTGAAGGTGGCTCTTTAGAGGCTTCCTAACTTTACACACACTACTGCTGAATTGATGAGAGAGAGGGAGCTCACCTTACTTTAGCAGCGATAATAAGTGAATGTAAAAGTATGTAAAGTCATAATGTTTACTAGCTTACTATATGCAAAATTCTTTAGTTCTTGTAAGCGTTTCAGCATGTTTTACATATGTAAAAATACCTAACAGTAACAGTAGATTATTACAATAAGAAACACGCCACACATACGTTTCATAATGATTACAGCTGATAGGATTGCAAATTTTCCACACAAACCCAACTATGGTCCTGACAGAGCGAACACATTCAAATCACTGTTTTAGATTTAAAAGAGTTTGGCCATGTTTCAGGTTTTGATCAGTCGGTGGCAGGAAGTGCAGGACCTTTGCTTCCTAAATAAGCCGTATGGAATGGCTTGTGGCTTCCTGACAGTTTCATTAATTCCATTTTGTGCTGAGGGAAACATGACTGCTCTGTGTTTTTTGACAGCACTATATTACTTAATTATCTCTAGATACTTTACAGTGTGCAGGTAAACAAAAACAAAAAACCCCAAATGCAAATACATAAGGGTATATTTTGTTTGCCCTCTTGTGGCTGCAAATTTGAATGGTTTGAACTTGTGTGGCTTTTTCTGAATACAGTCTAACACAGAGTTCAGAGTAACTATTATTCTGCATTCACAGGGTGCTGATGCTGCTAATGCACTCGATAAGCATTAAGGTAATGGTGTGTAGCTGAGTCAAGTGGTGTAATTGAATGATGGTATTAAATATTAGTGCTAATGAGCAGAGGTGGAAAACCGAGTGCTGAAGACTTACTAATCTGTAGCAGAACTATCAATACTGCAGTTGTAATTCACCTTAAAGAATGCATCATATTAACAAAAGGCTATTGCAGATCCAAAGTCTGTGTTTAAATGTATACAGAGCACTCTTGGCTTGATGTAAATATATCAAATTGAACTGCAGTCCAAAATTTTGGACTAAATTACAAGAGGAGGAAAAAAATATTTTATACACTAACTCCTGTCAAATATTTACACATTTTTAAATAGAGGTATAATGACAAGTCATTTCCTGGTACCATTTAACACCTGATTCCTTACTGGCCCAACCTCACGACAGTGTGCACTGTATCTAGGCAACAAGGATCCAATCAGAGAAGGCAGAGAAGTGAGGGCAGGGCTCGATTTGAGAGTGCAGATTAGCCACCAGGCAGGAACTGATCACCAGATTGGACTTTTTTTTCTGGGGAGGACTTTTCTTGACTGACTGCTGGTCACACAGTCACGATTCAGTCTTTTTGAGGGGGGTGGCAGAGGTTTCAGAGCCTCTCTGTGGACTCTGATGGAGTCAGGGGAGGGATGTAGGTTTACTGTGTTAGAGTCCAGGATCTTTGACGTACATCTGATGAGTCTTTTGTTAAGAAAAATGCAGCTTGAGGCTAGTGTCTTTCATTTTCATTGGTGCTTACATATTCTCCATTCCCCTTGGATATTTGGGAGAAAATGGGATTTTCAACATGATAACCCCAGATTGTCTGTGATGCCTTCCAGCTCTTTTTCACCCATTAGGTTTCCAAGTATGCAGAAAGAGTCTTACACTTGTTTTGAAAGCTCACCGCACAGAAGATCAGAATCAAGTCTCTTAACAGGAATAAAAAAAATAATCCAGTCTTTGTTGAACTGCAATCCACGGATGTAGTCAAAGACAGAGGGCTCATAGCAGTGCTAGCATGACTCCCCCCACACACTCGCATGAAACCATGCAAAAAAAATACCAGGGCCAAGCTGTGGGTGTAGCGAAGAGATGGATACATAAATAAATACGTAACAGCAACAACCGCAGGAGTCCATCTGCAAGGTCCACAGTAGAGAGAGGATATCACAAACTCATGGTGAGACATCCACTGAGTCACACTTGTGCTCATTGCAGGGAAAGAACAGGCAGCAGTTTGTGGAGCAGATCCACCCTTCCTGCCCAAGTGTAGATGATCAACACAACCACAGAAAAAGTGCATCACTGTGGTCAGATTACTTGTCCTTGGACAGATGTCTTTAAAAGTCTCTGTGTCTTTACTAAACTGGAACCATTCAGGAAAACAGTCATGATCTTAGCTCAATCTGTGTCTCATCTGAAAGGTGTGCCACACTGTCAAGGCAGATGATAGCCGCTGGCTTTACAAAACCAGATTTCCAGATGTATCACATCCATAGATTTTTGTCTTATCCACAAAGTTGTCCAACAAAAACAAAAGAAAGAAGAAAAAAAAGTCCAAGGGTTGTTGCTTACGAGCAGATCGTCTTAGTTGCTCCATTTGAAAGTGTCTTAAAACCCAAAACGGCGACAGCAGCATTAATTAGCAACAGTTCTCAGTCCAAAGTCATTACTCCACTCCACAAGCAGAGGGCAGCGTGGGATCAGAGGAAGCATCAAAAACCAAACTGGAAAACTGAAGTTTTGTCTGGATTTTGGAGGACAACACTTGCAGACTGTGTTTATCCTCAAAATGGCAGAAAGGGCTAGGGAGAGGGATATAGAGCATCAGACACCCTCTCCCTCCTAACCCTTCATTCATCACCACCACACAGTACAGTACACAGTCCAGTCCAGAACAGAGAGCAGGCTTCCACGCCCTGTGGCTGCTGCTGCTGTCGGTGGTGCTCTGATGCAAGCTCCCGTTACTGCTGGCTGACAGGAGGCCTTGCAGGCTGACGCTTTACTCAGTGCCATGGGGTTGCAGACTCTGGGCCTAACTCAGGTACCAGCGACGCACTTGGGCATAGCGAGACAGGACTTGTAGGAGAAGTAGGAGGAGGAGTGGAGGAGGTGTTGGTGGTGTTGGTGGTGGTAGTAGTAGTAGTAGTACGCAGCAGGTACCAATAGGGGCAATGGAAGAGGCATGGGCACCTTCATAACAAAGCAATCAATGGGGTTTTAAACAGCAATCACACCATAAATATATATAGTGAGAGAGAAGTGTTCATTATGGGATACAAAGGCAAAAGATGTAAAGAGGTGAAGAGAGACAGTGAGAGAGAGAGAGAGAAAGAGCGAATAAGACAAAAAGGGAGGCAGCGTGAAAAAAGCAAGAAAGAAGACAAAGGGAGATGAGAAACAGGGTGGAAGAAACAGCAGAAACAAGCCCTGATGTATCTCTACACACAATGTCAGGGTCCATTACTCATGCAAACCCAAAGGGGGAAAACAAAACCCACAAATACACACTCACACTGAAAAAGCGATAACAACTTCAAACTGCACAGAAGCTCACCAGAAAATCTAATTCGGGCACTTTAGATGGGCTGGGGTGTAATGCATGATTGTCCTTTCTAATGGTTCTGAGGGTGATGGATGAAAGCTTTATCCGACAAGTGGGAGCTTTGTTAACACTACCAACCATTCTCTGTGGTATAATTAGACTATAATGGTGGCAATACTTGTAAAAATGTTGTCTGATGTGATGATGCCTCTTAAGACCCTGACACACCACGTGCTTTCTTGATGGATATATGCATTGTAGTTTAGGGCCTTGTAGATGTCCACACACAGCCGCATATTCACCATCATCTGATGATGGTGATGATCAAAGCAGACCCAACCAGACCCTTGTCACAACTGAGGGAGTAACTACAGCAATGTCAAGTGGGTCACTGTCACCTTGGTGTGTCAGGATCTTTAGATGTTTAAGGCCATTTACCCCCCACCCCACCCCCCCCACACACACTAACGGATATATAAGCATGCACTCTCTGCAGCATGGATATCTAATTTAAACACAGTATAACCATCAATACTTTCATTCCAGCAGCTTTTAGCACTTAATGTACCTCTGCAGGGCCCAGACAAACAATGGACATGTGTGAGAGATCATCTACATGAATGAGCTTGTTATGAAATATTAGTTGAATTAAAAGCAGATGGAAGGGATGAGGTGATTCCTATTTAACCCTGGACCCAATTCCAACTCAGCCCCAGGTCATTCACACTAAACATTTGTGCAAAAAATAGCCAGTTGAGTGATTTGTCTATTAAGATGCTTTAACTGATTGACACACTGTAAAGTCAGATTTAATCAAAGGCGAAAAATACATTAATGCCTGCAAAGAAACTGGGGTGTGTTGGTTTTGAGTAACCCATCCTTAAATTACACTGATAATTAAACATGCTCGTGTATGAGTGAGGATGCAGGTTAGTGGGAGACAGGAAAAGACCCAGGCTCCTACACCCTCCCAGTGACCTTACCTCCTCATGGCGGCCCTCACTGTTCTCAGGCTCAGCCCCGGAGGCTGGCTGCTGGTCCATGGAGCTCTCCGAATCTGGTTCCACCTCTGTCACGGCAGCTGCACTGGGCTCCGACACCTCCCTGCAGGAGGAAAACAGTGGAGGAAAGGATAAGAGTAAAGGTTATTTCCATGAAAAAAACCCCACTCACAGTGACCATAATTACACAATCAATTATAATAAACACAAAGGCAACTTACAGTCCGAGCCGTACACATTTAGCCAGTGACTTTTTTTAAAAATTTTGTTTCTGTACACCACCCCAGTGGATATGAAATGCATACTTTTAGCTTTCATTAAGGGGGTTTTACAAGGTTAACACATTAACCGTTTAGGGATTACAGTGTCTTTAAAAGACTTAATGTCTGACATTTATGTTGTCACATCCAGATTTGCATAAATGTCTAGAAAGTCTCAGATTGGCAACATGTATGAAAACAGCTGGTGAATCTCCTGGGATCGGGGAGGGGTTCACATACATACACGGTGAAACTGAGAGCAGAGGAGAGAAACTACTGTGACCATAAATGACAGTTAAAAAAAAAAGACTCAAAGTGAGGTGAAAGATAAAGAGTGCAGACTTAGGACAGAGAAGAAAAAAAAATTCCCAGTATTATTTTTATTTGATTGGTGGGGAAGGATGTCCCACATGGCCACATTTTAACAGGCATAGAAAATAACCAGCGTTGAGGCTCCAATCAAAGACAACTGAGACAGAAATGAGTCAGGGAGCTATTAATTTCTGAGCTGTTGAGGCCTGGGCAGTGTGAGGTTTTGTATGATAGGAGAAAAAACAATGTGTAGGAAAAGAGAGGAAGGGTGGTGAAGGCCAGTGATCTGGGTCACTCCTGCTATAAATAACTCACCAGCTAACTGACACCCAGGGTCACAAACCTTTCTCAGACTAACTCATACTCAGACATAACCTCACAGAAGACTGTGTGTGGTCTTCATCTTATCCATTTGGATCATTGTAGGGGGAAAGAAAGTATAAAAACACCTCTGACTCAACCAATAAAAGCCATGAACTGTGGTTATTGGAGTCGGACCTCACACAGTCAAATGCTTCCTCTCATGTTGTGATATTTTATTACTCGTATCTCAGATGAAGATAAAAACAGAAGATGGCATCATTATATTTTTAGCTACCCCCTCAACTCCCCCAACCAGCATTATCAAAAGCCGCCTCCGCTGCCTCCATGTGATGCCACGGGCAGCGAGGCAGCACCCCGTAGGTGGGAGAATCACATCCTCTAGCATCCTTCACTCTAATCACCACGCTCATCACCCACTGCTGTTTGCATGCTTATTTGCATTATATGTAACAGGACACATTGAAAAATGCTTCTCAATTCTAAAAAACCTGAAAGCAACAAAAAGCCTGGTGGTGAGTTAAAGACGCGAAAATCTCCAACACGTTTAGGCACTAGTTTAATGCCATTTATTCAACAGCCTGTGCAGAAAAGCAGCAGTAATAGCTATAACCTCCATAAAGAAACAAACAAATATGAGCAGTGCATGTGATGTGTTACATGTTTTTAATTCACAGATCAAGTTTGATGACTAATTATTGAGGAAAAGAATAAAAGTTGCCTATTAAATCATTTTAAGAATAAAGTGATGTGTGTCTATTAATCCAAAAATACTCATTTGATCATTATAAAAGCGTACAGGATGAAACTCCTTAATTTTTGTTTGTTATCCACACAGTGACTCACTGATTAGTTTGTTAATGCCAAAAATATGAATCATGGTTATACGATTGTGGGTCAGTATTAAAACCACTTATTTAACAAAAAAAAAATCATTAACTTTAAAAATATTTAGCATTTATTACTATGCAAAAAAGACTTTAATAGGTTCAGCTTTAAATCTAATTCACATGAGATAAAATGAAAAATAAAAACTGGTGTATTTTTGACTCTAAAGCCCATCTCACAAGGGCAACGATCACGTGAAGATGGGGGTGGTAGAAAACACAGGGTCATCTCCTTCAGGTTCACCTACACAAATCTCTTTGCGACTTCTACCTCATCTACATAGATCTGGCCGACCAAAGTCCTTCTGATATCTTGACCTGCACTAAACTAATCAGCAAGCGAGTTTGAAGGACAGTGTAGGAAGAACAGGATCGTATTAGGTATATAATGCATGAAGGAAAAGCTTTTTTAAATCATTTTGTTTTCAAGATATTTGGAAGGTTTTACACACAAAATTGAGTCACTTTTACCAAAAGGCATCAAAGACACCCCTTCAGCTATGTGTTAGCTGTGGGTCTACACAGTCAAATCCATGTCTTTTAAAGTTACAACAATGACTAAAATCTCGCTCTAATCCAACAATACTTACTCAAACATTCTGACAAGTCTTGGTTAAAGACAGACAAATCTTAGCTTTGCACATTCTCCATGACATGTAAGACAACCAGTGTTAAGTTTTACTGCATCTTTTAGAGGAAGGGCTGTAATGTTAGTCTCAGTACTGAAATCTACCCAGGGCAACAGCAGAACCGGTTTCACCTCTTCTTCATGAGATTAGTCACCGGCAGGACAGTCATGAAGAAGACAGCATTCCCCTTCCTCCACACAACACACAGACTACACATTTGCTGTAGGTGTTGGTTTCATTGTCTACGGGTGTGTGGGCAAGGCCGGAGGAACACCTGCATCGGCTATAAAGGGAAGACAGATGTCAGCAAGAAATACAACCCCCGCTTAAGATCTTAAGACGAATGACCACAGACAGAAAGAATGAGCAGCCTTTTCTTCTCAAGTAACACATTTAAAGCTCCCTCTCTCGCTACTCAAACAGTCTTGCAATAATGTCACCAGTCAGGAATGAGGAAGCCCGTTAAAAGGTGAGGAACAAGATCTGTAAAATGTTGAAGCATAACGTTTTATCAAGTTAATGTTAAATTGATTTTAAAAAAAAAGCAAGCAGCTCAGGGCCAACTTAACAATCTGATCACATAAGATGAACAAAAACATGGTTTCCAATCAAACTGGACATACAGTCAGATCCCAGGGGAGGAGAGCGAGAGTGCTGGTACCAGCTGGGAGAATTTTATCACACCATAAGGGACCATTCACACTGACTCTACAGCTAACAGATGTCTGCTTTAATGATCTCCCTTGACAACAGTGAGATCATTAACAGCTACAGCAACACAAATCCAAAAATACAAATATTGTTCACTGTCATTTAAGCAGCAAAATGGATGCGGGGATTAAACATAAGTGTGCTTTTTAAAGAGATATTCTAAAACAAGAGGGGGGTGAAAGTCCTTTATCTTGGCTGCCAGCATGGCAGGAAAAATACGAGGTCAGAAGGAAAGATGGAAGAGGAGAAATCAATGTCCACATACTTCTCATCACATCCTGAAATCTGAGGACATTATTTATTCATCAATATCTCCTTTAGTGCAAAGCTAATTCAAGGAATGTTCAAAGAAAGGAGACCACCACTTTCCCGCTCCGAAAAAAAAAAAAGTCTCCCCTTGCTCCTTCACCCAACAAAAGGCTTTCACCGCCGTCCCCACCCCCGGTCCTTTTCACATGGGCGAACACGCTAATAACCAGGCCAATGTGGACACATGATATGATATTCATCAGCCGAGCAGGAGCTGCTAGCTTACCGGCGCAAAACGACACGCCGAACCCGGATAACGTATCCCGGCAGATTTCTATATAAGTGGTGTGAAAGTACAAACGGCAACCTGAAGCCTTGATTCGCCCTCTGGCTCCCTCTTACCCGTTTTTGTTGCCTTCGGACAGCATTATGCCCGGCCTTGAAAGGAAACCCCCGGGGATAAAAGATGACACCGTGCCGCTGGATGTTATTTCGGTCAGGCGCTGCTTGAAACCGGCAACGCGAAATTTAAAAAATATCCTGCTCGTATGTTTCAATTACTGATTAGCCATACACTGCGTCGGTATCAGGGATGCATTGCATGCATGACGGCCATGTTGGCTAGCGCGAAAGAGTAACGGCTACCTTCCGGTCTGAGATTTCCAAAATAAAAGCCCAATTTAACGCCCAACCCTTGCGCATATCGAAAGAAAAAGTACTTAAAACTTTAATGCAGCACCAGAAAAGAAAACTACATATTATGTGCTACAAGAAGGAAACCATTAAAATATGTTTAGGTTTAAATTAATAACTTTTTAGATATGTGCCATTACATGCCCATTAATTACATATAACGCTCTTTATGTCACCAAGCAGGCTTAAAGATAATCTTTATCAATTAAACTACTAGTTTACTGGGATAAAACTCAAGTTGATTGCCATTACAAACATGCACACCAGTTTACCTACCATCACACATGATTCTGAAATCTTTATGCATGAATAACTACTACAACAATATAGTCTTTATATAGCAATAATTGCATGACAATTACGCAATAAACACTGTGTTTTAACCCTGGGTGTGACCAGAAGTGCCTTTCGGTAGCATGGTTTACAGCCTTGTTATAGATATGGTAAAGCAAAATAAGCTGAAAGGCCTATTCCTCTTCAGTTTCCACTTTCCTGTACAGGCCATCATAAACCTTGCTGACAGTAACATAATAGTACTGTGTATATATAATATGGCCCATCGTCTGTGCAGACACATTGCAAACAGTGACTGCATCGCTCTCGGTGAGCCGAGATAAACAGACACACAAAAAAATGACATTATATTTTTCAGGGCAGGGATAGCTCAGTAGGTAGAGTGTCTGCCCCATGATCGGAAGGTCGGGGGTTCGACCCCACTGAACGGCTACCCTGAGGTACCCCTGAGCAAGGTACCGTCCCTACAAACTGCTCCCCGGGCGCTGCACTGGTGGCTGCCCACTGCTTCACTGGGTGAATGGGTTAAATGCAGAGGAGTAATTTCCCTTCGGGGACTAACACAACACACTTTACTTTTACACTTTACTTCAGTTTCTGTTCTTCAGCCATTGTAATCATGAACAGTTTTCATACATTTTCAATAGCCCAAAAGCACAGTGGCTATCACATGCTGCAAGTAAAGCACCTCACGTCAACTATCAGAAAATCAAACACACAAACACAAACAGGACATACTTTATCGTAGCCTCATATGACAACCAGAGTTGTGATTACAGGGTTGACCAGGTGCAAAAGATTTTCTGATTTTAACATGAGCAGCAGCTGTTGCAAGTCTGTGAAATACTGCGCTAGGTGTTCGATGTGTGTATTTTTCTGTAGCGATGAATCATATGCTGGCACTGACTCATTAAAACTTTCAGAGCTTGTGTTGTTGTAAATTACATCAAAACACTTGTCTTTTAAGAATATTTTCTAGTGACAGTTGCTTACCATGTGGTATACCTCTTGTGGGCTAAAGTTAACATAAACAAAGCCTGACCCAGTGTTTAATACAACACTTTTTCCTCACTGGGTCACTGGAGCAAAAGATCAGACTATTACTGGGCCCACATATCACTTTTACTGCCCCATAAAAAAGCAAATGAAATTATTTTACAGACTACTTGCTAGTAATATAAGAATAAAATGTAATTTATTAATAGATTTGTATTTTATGTTAGATACCTGACAAGAATTAGTGGGATTAGTGAGATGTTGCAGGTATAGCTGCTAGAAGAAGAGAGTGGCTGCAGAGAGCCACAGGCCAAGTTATCTGCCAGATCCAAAGATCCAATAGTTTGCGTGCATACAATGTCCCAGAAGACAACTTTTATTTTAGCTTCTTCTCAATTTAGTTGTTCTGTTGCCGTATAAAATAACCCAAGCAGCTCAAAACTATCAGCGCAGAAGAACTTCTAATTGGTGAGGGTGCCTCACAACTGCTGCATATACCATCACAGGCCTGAGCACGTGGCCAATAAGCTTGTCCAATATTGTAAATCCATCACCAGAATTAGTTACCAAACTCTGTGAGGTTATTCCTGAAAAGTGATTTATAAATCACTTTCAGAAATCTGGAATACAGAAATCAAAAAATGGGACCACAAATTAAGTCCTGGTGTTTGTCTATTGTATGACAGGTTATTAAGCAAATTTTGTGTTTGTATGGCATATTTAGCAATGCTTAATAATATAAAGAGGTGGGACAAGTGTTAACCGCCTTGTCTTGTAAACCATTTAACTGGTGAAGTGAAACAACTGAAAAGTTAAAGTATGTTAGGAAACTTAGAAAAGAAGCTATGGAAGAACGTAAAGCACTCATTTTAAGAGTGAGGGTTAGGATTGCTGTTCAGGTTTTATATATTTTAATAAAGGTTACTTACCTTTTGGAAAGGTGTCGTGTCTCTGCCGCTTTACTCGGGTCAGCTTTTTTCTCATCATCAGCTTCTTGGTCCACCTTCTGTGAAATGATTCAAAATAAAAACAATAAAAAGAGAAAAGAGATTCAGCTTCAAAATGCTCTTCACTCTGAAGGTTACATTTCTTCTGGTGCTACAGATAGTGCATGGTTTCTAACTATTTCCCTGATATCCACAACGGTTTATTTACTAACCTTCAGCTTCCTGGCAGGTTGTGTTTTATCCTGAGAGGAGGACGATTGTGATGATCGTGACAACGAGTCTGATTTGGAGTCAGAATCTGATGAAGAACCTGAATCTTGGACCTTAGTCACCAGCTCCTTGTCTTCATCTGCCGTCTTCTGTTTCTTTTCCTGCTCCTCCTTTAGCCGTTTCTCCTCTCTTCTCTTCTCCTCCTCCTCCTGTTGTTTCTTCTCTTTTTTCTCTTTTTCTCGTTCCTTCTCACGCTGTTTCCGCTCCTCCTCCATTCGTTTCCTCTCCTGTTCCTTCTCTTCTTCTAAGCGTTTCTTTTCTCTTTCCTGTTCTTCTTCCTTCCTTCTTTCTCTCTCCTGCTCCTGCTGTCTCTCCTTGTCCTCCCTCTCCTTCAGCTGCCTCTCTTCCTCCATCTTCCTGTACTCTTGTTGCATCTTTGTCTCCCGTCCTGGCTGTGGGGATTCACTGGAAGACTCAGCAGTGGAGTGTGCAGTCTCTCCTGACATACCAGCCCCCTCTGACTCCATCTTGTGTACAAGCAGAGAAAGGGGCCCTGTCCCGCGTTTCACGCGTGGTTCGGGACTGCTGGAACGAGAACTTGAGTCAGAGTCTTGCCTCTGCACCTTGGAAGGTGGGAATGACGCCACCCTTTGGCCGCGTCCAGCTTCTTCACGGTCATCTGGGTCTGGCGGGCTCTGCTTGGGAGTGTCAGGAAGGGGGAACAGATTAGGAGGTGGGGAGGGAGGAGGTGTGGGGTGGCGCAGCTGCATGGGGGTGTGGTGTACCTGTGGAGGTGGGATGTGCTGCGGAGGTTGAAGTTTGCGTTTGGATCTTCCAGCTGATGATGGGACACTGGGTGGCATCTGCTGCGATGGGGCAGGTCCCCTGCTTCCCTTTCGGGCCCCACCGGGACCAAGCCCCCAGTCCTCATCATCATCACTCTCATCATCACCATCATCACCTTCATCGCTGTCCTCATGGACATGGCTTGATGCTGAACCCCCAGCAGATCGGCTCAGGTGGAGCACAGAATGAGCCGATCCTGGCTCACTCGGTGCGGTGCCCTCCTTCTCCTGAGCTGGGGGTACTGCTGGGGGACAGTCGGGCTGTCCCAGAACGCGCACAGACAGGGAGGCGACTGCACGGGGAGGAGAGGGTGCTGGTGGCTCCTTGTGTCCTTGGTGAAAGGTGGCTCGCTGCATCCTAGCTCCTGGAGCGTCATGAGCCTCCTGGTGATGAAGGGTGGTGCCATGACCTGTCACTGAGCCTCCTGCTCCTCTCTCCTCAGGCCTGGCCAGAACCTGATGTGGCTGTGCACAGATAACTGAGTCAGTGGGAGACGAAACATGATGACTTAATTCTGCTGATGTATTTTTTTAAACATTAGTTTAATCAGATTAAATCTGTAACCATTATAAAAATGTAGTTTATATCATGCAAAAAGCCCCATGCTATTATTTTTGTTTTGGTACACAGAATGTTGACAAACGCGGAAAATCTGATTCTTCTGTCCGTTTCTGCTCCACGGGAAAAATCCTTTGTTTTCCTCGAGGGTACTGACCTTGTCAGAGGCATAGGAGGAGCTGTCATTGTCCTCCGAGTGGTCTTCATCCTCCTCGGGTACAGCAGGGCTCTCTGAGTCACAGAAGTACGAAGCAGGGGTTAAAGGTCGACCCCGGTCTGAGAATTATACTCCCAGGACACGCCTACTTGATCTCACACAAGCAAAACTTTTCTAACAATAACTTGTAATGATTTTTTTCCCTCATGCCGAAAAAGAGAAATAAAATCTTGGATCATTTTTTTAGAGAAATTTTGTCTTAATGGCTGTGAAATCAGACAACTTTAGAGTCTAGTTTTTCCCATAGTGTGAAATGCTCATTTGACTGTAGGTTTTACACATTTATTTAAATGTTATTTTTAATTTTTAATCACATGAAGTTAGGTAGGCAAAGACGTTTGAACACCAGGGAGTTTTTCCAATTCATCTGAGCCAAAGGACGGGCCATGTGTGTGTTTGTGGTCTGAGTCTTTTACCATCAGCGTCTTGCCCCTGCTGGGCCTCTCTTTCCAGTCTCTGCCGAAGGAGCTCTTGCTGCTTGGCCAGGTACTGCTTTATAAAGCTGTTCTGGCACATCTCCTCTCCTATCTGTAACACAGCGTTTTTAAAACAATGTGACATTATGTCAAAACATCACCAGACTACCGCAGATTTTAAAATCTCCTACCTGAGAGTTGGGCTGCAGCCCACTGTGAGAGGACGATGTCTTCTGTAGGTTCTCCAGCATCAGAGCCTGAAGGTGAGGAGGAGGGGAGGGGAATTCATTTAAATGTTAACATAGTGCCAGAATGAATATTAAAGAAAACTGTAAACCAGATACTAGAATCTTGATTCCTCTAATTAGAACGCTTGTTATACCTGTTGACTTTTTGCATATTTAAATATCGCATATAGGTTTGCATTTTGTGCACAACATTAAAAAGGCAGACCTAAACCCAATAATAATACTAAATGTGCCTACAATGTAAGATACTTTAAGAAATATACAAAGAATTAATATAAATGCATGTATATTAACTTACTAGTCTGTTAATCATATCCAATAAATTTATGACTAAAAAGCATAGTCACTCCTGAGCCACTTTATTAGGTACATGTGTTTAATTACTCATTGTCACAAACATCTAATCAGCCAATCACAACTCAGAGCATTTAGGCTTGCAGATATGATAAAGACAACTTGCTGAAGTTTAAACTGAACATCAAAATGGGAAAGAACGGCAATTTAAGTGATTTTGAATGTAGCATGGTTGTTCAAGCTGAAGGGACTTTTCTGAATATTTGAGAAACTGCTCAACTGCTGGGATTTTCCCACACAATCATCTCTAAAATTTATAGAGAATGGTGTAGAAAAGACAAAATATCCAGTGAGTGGCAGCAATGCCTTGACAGCAGAGGTCAGAAGGATGCTTCAAGCTGACAGGAAGCCAACGATTCCCTCAAATAACCACTTGTTACAATTGAGGTATGTAGAAGAGCATCTTAAACGCACAATATATCTAACTTTGAAGCAGATGAACTACAGCAACAGAAGACCACACCAGGTGTCACTCCTGTCAGCTAAGAACAGGAAACTGAGGCTACAATTCACATGTCTTACCAAACTAGGACAACAGATGACCAGAAAAATGTTTCCTGGTCTGATTGGACTTGCTTTCTGTTGCATTATATGCAAGGTAGGGTAAGAATTTGCTGTAAACAACGTGAAAGCATGGATCCATCCTGGCTTGTAACAATGGTTTTGACTGGTGGTGGAGGTGCAATGGTGTGCAGGATATTTTATGACACACTTTGGGCTTTTTATTACCAGCTGACCATTGTTTAAACACTACAGAATATTTGAATATTGTCACTGTTCGTGTCCATCCCTTTATGACCACTGTTTACCTATTGTGTGATGGCTGCTTCCACAGGGATAACACACCCTGTCCAAAAGGTCAAATCATCTCAATCCGGTTTCTTGAAAATGACACTGAGTTGACTGTACTCAAAATGACCTACACTGTCACCACATTTCAATTCCATAGAATAACTTTGGGATTTTGTGAAATGGGAGATTGCCATTATGGATGTGCAGCAGACAAATATGCAGCAAATGTGTGAACTTATCCTGTCAATATGGACCAAAATCCCAGAGTAATGTTTCCAGCACCTTGTTGAATCTTTGGCACGAAGAATCAAGACAGATCTGAAAGCAAAAATGAAGCCCGACCCAGTACTAGGGCTGTCTAACTAATGAAGCATGCGTGAGTCTCTAACTTTATACATTCTCTATTGTCTAAATCCTAAAAGATCCAAGATCTTTTTTCGAAGTGAAGAGATGACACCTTCCATCAGTGCTTTTCTGTGCAAAGCTAAACTCTGAACCCTGACTGAAGCGCTTCATATGAACACATTCATTCACCCTGTTGAAACCCCATCTCACGTGTGGGGTTCTACAGGGTGCTAGTAAGGTGTACCTGATAAAGTAGCTAGTGAGTGTGTAATAAATTCTTTAACAAGAAAGGCACATAAAAAAACTTTAGGCATCCTACACACCATTGTTTTGAATAATATTTTGAATATAGGTAAATCACAATAAAATTATTCTCCATCAGCAAAGCCTTAAAGAGACTTTAAGAGTACCTCTATTGCTTTAATCTTATCAGCACCGTATTTTGTTTTACTGTATGCATGTTGATATCAGTTTATTTTAATACCGTGCTATTAACGCACGGTTTGAGTCAGTTATGGGGCGTTTATATCGCGCAATCAAGAGGTGCTGCTTCACTATAATCTTAGGGTTAAAATAAATACATAAAGCAATGTATTATTTAAAAAAAAGACCAATCAATTGGTAACATATTTTTTAAATGTCACTTTAGCGAAGGAGAAGACCCCGGTTTTTAACGATGAAAACGGCGTTTACAAAAATATAAGTTGAAGAAAATTTGAATGAAATAGCTGTTGGTTATGCGCGGAATGTGTTTACATCACGAGGCGCGCCCCCAGTAACCCTAATACACACTCGCACGCACACGCAGGCACAGTGCGCGCGCGGGCACTGTCATGTACACTATGTGCGGCTGTTGGCTTGCTTACTCTCAGCTTAGGCCTGGACTTGACAGGTGCACAGTTCAACTGTGTGCAACACGGTGCTCTGCGAGTAGTTACGAATTAAGTCCGAACTCGGTAGCCGGGCCGTCGGGTTGAACTGTCAGTTACAACCAGTCGAAGAGGAAAACTGTTGTTTATGAGTAATAACGCGTGCACGGCGATTTATGTATTCCCGCTTCACAGCCCACACACATACACACATCGTTACGGCCTCTACTGTTAACCCCCCCCACTGTCTCTCGCCTCCTGCTGAACTTGGCCAGACTCGGCACAGACGTCCGTAACGTGAGAGAAAACTTACCCCTTTGAGTCGCTTGATAAGTGTGTTCTTTTGTCCGCTTTTTGGGAGGTTTCTTTGCTCCAGAGCCGCTTTCAAATCCGCAACTCGGAGCGACTGAAGAGGTTTTCCATCAAGCGTAATATCTTCGTCCGCCATTTTGCTCCCTCCGCTTGTCTAAACTCCGTCGCTACGGCTGCTGCTCGGCGTCACAGCTCGGGAGTTTCCGGAAGCGCTCGGCTTGTCCGAACGATACAGTAGCAGAATGACAGCTACACAAACTACTGTCCCAATTTCATCCTCTTACCAAAATTTTTTAGCCACACTTTTTTAAAAATAAAAATGTGAATAGTTTTTTTTTTTTAACATGACTAATATAGTAATACAGCAACAAATAAAACAAACAATATTTTATTTGCAAAAAAATGTATTTGTGTTTTCTGAACAGGAATACAAGACAGACATCCAATATAGTGTTAAAAATAAGGAGGATTAGGTCTGTTATTACTGTAGGAAAAGCATTCACTTCTATATGTCAGCAATATGCATAACAGATCATACTGAGTTCAAATAGTGTAAAAAAACAAAACAAAACCCATCCAGTTATAAAAGAAAAGACAGCCATGTTTGAACTGTAACTCAGAAAAAAAGGAAAACTTTGTTCATTGCAAATCACCCAATCACATCACTCAGGTGAAGGATGTGCATACATATATATATATATATAAAGTCTAAGCAAATTAAAGCCATGCAGATGGGGAAAGCAAAGGAACATAAACGTTGGCATACAATAAATATACAGCTAAAGGTTACTTGCCCATCATGCTCCCTTAACACACACACACACACACACACACACACACACACACACACACACTCACATACACACACAGCCCGTTTTAACAGGCTGCTAGTCATTGGAAAATACTTCAAACCTCCACAGGGTGGCACTGCAGCAAAGAAAATGTAAAAGCTGGAAACCAAGTCAACAATTTAAATTTGAAACATTAGAAAAAGAAAAAGTAGGGGGGTGGGGTAAAGTAACATGATTGCCAGAAGAGAAGGTAGTGCTATATTCAAGTCTTATCCCCCTGGCTGTGTTCTCTCACAAACAAGATGTGTAGTGTGAATATGCTGACGTGTTGTCGCAGAGAGGAGCATAATACCAATTATGACTCACAGGCCGAGGTTACACAGTATGAAAAGTGAAGTAGTGTTAGACGCAAAACAGGTTTGTTTTCATGGATTGTAAAATACAAAAAGTGTCTCTTTTAAATTGAAAAGCAGACTCTGCTTCATTCCACAGGCTGGGATAGGTTCACGATCACAATAAAGTCCCACAAACTGATGTAGAGTTAAACATCTTCCCAGTCTTTGTTCCGTCATAATAAAACAACTGGTTTCTGTTGTGCACTTCCACAATAAGATTCCTGGCTTCAAACTATCAAAGCAGATATAAATAAAAGGCGATGACAGGCAGTTTACGGGAAAATGATGCTGAAAAGCAAAAGTCAAAGAAGAGAAGTGATGCAAGTCATAACAAGACGTGTGAAGACAGGTGAACTCGGTCAACAGGTTTCGCATCCAAACCTGCCACATGACTGTGGGAAAGAATAGGATGAGGCAATTTGTCACCCAGCTAACGTTGCTCAATCAAAAATCCCTTCATCGATCCTCAGACATATTCTCCCTCTGTGACAAAAAAGCTTTTGTTTTTCTTCATGGAGATGTGAAACACGTGTAAACTGAAGAATGAGTAAGGAGATGTTTCTTGTTAAGTGGAAATGGGGCACTACACAAAACACGCAAACACTTGCACAGATTGAGAATAGACTCTGGGAAAACTTCCAACATTTCTCCCAAATAAAGCCCCCCAAAAACACACACAACATGCTGCTTCTGCAGCTTCTGAATTGATAATCACAAAAGGCCCTTCAGGTATCACAGTAAGAAAAAAGGATGTAAAGTCTCCTCCTCTGGACTATTTCTGGAAATCGGGGGTGGCTGAATAAATAGAGGAAGGAAGGAAAAATGGCTATCGTGTGAGAGGTGGGGGGAAGAAAAAAAATATGGCAAGCACATTAAAGCAAAGCTCCCAAAATAGGAAGTCCACATGGACACTCAAACCACACAGGGGCTTCAAAATATTCAATAAATTAACACTTAAAAAAAAACTATTTTTGCCTGGCATCAAAGCACAGAGGTCAGTGGAGAAACAAAGGCAAACCAGCACGCGCTCAGACGACACAACCAACACGGTGAAAACACAGCTGGATAACAGCTGTGGCGAGGAACAAACGCCTCGCCGCAGGATTCGGCTTCGCTTCCTTCCATCCCATTCAAGCACAGGGGTAATGAACGAGTGTAACAACAAATAAGGCATTTCAGAGAGGAGGAAATAGATGTGTAGTGTAGACAAAGTTGTTTGTTTTAACGTAAGCACTAAGAAACATCATGAAGATATTTCTGCCAGACGCTGGAGCAGAGTGGAGAAGCCGGCCGCCTGCTGGGAGAGCTCTGCGACACGGTCCACCATCTCCTGGGTGGCAGATACTGACGGATAGTTCTGTGCAGCACCCTTTGTTGCTACCACGACTGCCTTCAAAGCTTGGCAGAGCCGTCCCCCCGAGGTAGTGATCTGACGGGAAAAAAACATTGAAGTTATTACACAGCTATGAAATGCCGGATCTAAACATCATGCCAGCTTTTCCACATACTTTGGCCCGGAGGTCAGCAGACGTGAGAAGACGGGAGAGCGTGTCCCCGATGAATACCAGCTTGTGCGCAGTTACAATGAGGCTCTTTCCTCTGGCGACGAAGATTCGAGGAGGCTGGTTTCCCTTCACGCTGCTGAAGAGCACATCCACGGCGTCCGCCAGGCAGGAGAGGTGGGCGAGGCTTTGAGAGGAGTAGAAGGAGAGCAGCTCCGAGTCCTCCAGGGAGAGGGACACTGGCAGAGGAGGGGAGGGGGTCAACTGGAACAGATGAGAAAGGAAAATGAAAATCAGCACAAGAAATGAATAAAAACAAGACTTTCAGATACATAAACAGCAAACTGAAGAAGTCCTGAGAAATTAAAATAAAAAACACAACACACATATTTACAGCACTGTGCAAGTCTCATTATTTCTTAGGATACCGCATGGAAAATGGGAGCAGCGATTTATTAAAACACGTGGAAACATACATAAAAATATAGTATATAAGGCAAAAACAGGTGGTACAAGCTAGAAAGATAATATTTGGTATGACCGCCTTTATTCTTCACAGTCTGAACTCTCTTATGCAATCCTTGTTGTCATTTCTTCAAGTAGTCTTCAGGAAAAGTTCTCCAGGCTTCAAAAAGGTCATTCAAAGCCTTTGGTTCTCTTCTCTGTCAAGATGGTCCCACTCTGCTTCAATAATGTTGAGGGTCCAGGCTCTGCCACTCCATTAGCAGTGTTTTTGGGATCACTGTCATGCCGAAAAATGAAGCTGCTGCCAGTGTGAGATGTTGTTAAATGGATCAAAATGTGATGTTGATGATGACCTGCGTTCATAATTCAACCAATTTTTACAAGATCTCAAACAACACTGGCTCAAAAACAGTTCCAAACCATGACAGGGCCTCCTCCGTGTTTACAGATGGCTGTGAACACTCACATTTATACCCTTATCCTAACGTCCTGCACAAATTTCAATGATGATTTGAATCAAACTCAAATTTGGATTCATCACTCCATCGGACCTGTTGCCACTGATTTTTCAGCCCAGTTCTTGTATAATTTGACCTCAGCTTTTTATCCCAGTTTCTCTTCCTTAAGAATGGCTTCCTGACTTTCCTCTGGGCCCATTTCTGATGAGGCTTCAGTAAACAGTAGATGGATCAACTGAAGCATCTCTCAGCTCCTCTGCAGGGTCTTTGTTGGATTTTTTCCCCCATGTATTACAAAGAACATGAAACTGTTCATCTGCTGTAGATAAGTTTTGGGGGCTTGATGTTTCTTTTGTCCTCCACTTGTTCTGTCTCTTTAAGGTCACATTGCACAAAATGCTGAGAAAAGTTACATATTCCATTAACTGCTCTTTGGGAATCACCTAACTGGTGCAAAAATACAATTTTATGTCTGTAAAACTGTGTCATCTTTGTTATATACATTCAACTAATAACAAATGAACAAACAAATGAAGCTTTATTCTGGCTCAATCAAATAATTCAGTGCAACAGACTCCATTTTCCATCCTAGAAACACGTTACAAAAAATTGCTTCGGTAGAAGACTGGTCTCTCAGTTTTATAACATGTTGGTTGAGAAGTATAGAGACACCTCAGACAATAAGCGACAGGAGTGTATACAAGACTTACAAGAAGATATTTCACCCATTGAGTGGAGTACAAATGTCTCCCCTGTAAAACCAAATCAATTTGATCCTAATATACTGGACAAATGTTGTAAGTGTACCAATCACCAAGCTTCATTGTATCACTGTTTGTGGAAGTGTGAAAAGATTGAAAAGTTTTGGTGCTCAGTGTTAAAATGCATTTCTCGGGTCACATGTTCCACTGTTCCGTTAAGTCCTAAGGTCTGTATTTTAGGCATTTATCCAGATGACTGTAATTTATCTCACACAGAGAGAAAGATGGTTGACCTTTGCTTACTCCAGGCCAAATGTTGTGTTGCAGTACGCTGGGAGAATGTTGGTGGCCCCTCTTTTGACCAATGGTTAAACAATGTAACATCAAGTTTAGTTCTTTAGAAACTGAGTTATGTGGTTAGGAAAACAGCTTCCAAATATTTTGACATTTGGAAGATGTTTCTGGAACTATTAAAAATGGGGAAGTTGAGGAAGTGGCGAGAAAGTGAGGTAATGAAAAATACCTAACTAAAATTGGGAATGTATGCAGTAACCTGCGCTGTTTTTTGTTTGCTTTGTTATTTTGGATGTTTTTGAATGCAAAATCCAATAAATATATGTTTAAAAAAATGTGATCAAATGATGTGTTGTTAGTAGCAGCCTGCTGCAACAAAGTGCCTAAAGATACCACTTAATATTGGTTCTTTGCTAAATTATGATGTGTAGACCGAACTCTGGTTCATCACTTGAGTTAGGTGCTTTTTATGATTGCATGATTCATACGTCTGAAAATGGTCAGGTATGAGGACTGGAATGAAAATGAGTGAAAAAGCAGCCAAAGAAAAACTTTAAGAGAGCTTCAGAAAGACTGGAGAAGTATTGCTCAAGACCACTTTAAGTAATTACAATAGAGTCAGATATAAAGAAATGAAAGGTTGCTCAAGACATTTGCACAGTATTCTATATTATTTTTTAACCTTAGCGATAATCTTCAACAATGTCTTGACTAATCATTTAGTCCACAAAGTGTAAAAGGAGCTGAGAAACCACCTGCAATGAACGTCTCAGAGTCCAAATGACTCCTTTTGATTTATTTCTTTCCTAACTGAGGTCCAAAATACCAAAACAGACTGTCACAGGACTGAGTCCTAAAGCCCAGAAATTCCTTCATCTCAAAGCTTAAGACATTTTCACATTTTATTAACACTCCACTTACAAATCATGTGCCAGACAAGGCATTTGATTGTCAAAGTAGTTCTAGGCTTCAGTCAACTGACTTCATATTTTAATATTAGCCAGCAAAGACAAAGTCCTAAATGTCAGAGTTTCCTATCAGAGTTGCGCAAGAATTACAGTCACTGTTAATTGTGCCAAATAACTGTTTAAGGCTGTTTGTCTTCACAAGATCCAAATAGGATCAAAGCATGTGATACATACACAAAAAACGGTCCTAATATAATGGTCAAATAACTGGAAATGTATTAATAACACATGAAAAAGCTGCTAATGAGAGCAGAAAACATATAACAAAATTAACATATGGTAAGTCAAAGCAGGCAGCCTTGAACTGAACCCGAGTCATACAAACAGAGGGTCCATACAGCACGTCAGCCACTGCTCAAAGGATGACTGTGCTCTTCTGTCACTCATTGTCCTGAAGTCTCCATCCTATGTAAGAAAGTCTGTTGAGATCCACAAGTGACCTCTTGTTACCCGTCGATGACAAAACAAAGGAATGTAGCGAGGAGCAGGAAAAATGCAGACAGAGCAATAAGAAGACATGACTTCAGTCTGATGCAACAGAACTGACTTCAGAGTCTGTGCAAGACAGGACAAGGTGTGATTAGAAAAAAGCTCAGAGACTGTTGTAGTGTGTAAACTGAGCACAGCATGGTCGTGTTGATGCCTGTGGTGCACCACAAGGTTCAATTTAAAGCCCCATTTTATTTTCCGTCTTCATACTCTCAGTTGGCAAAAGTATGTGAACGTATATTTTTAATGCTGTGCACATGACACACACATCTAGGGTTGACACATGGTGATGCAAGAAGCCCAGGTTCACAGAGATGAAGGCCACAACTTGTCAGGCTATCAAAGCCGAGTTCTCCTCAAACACCCTGAGGCGACTGAGGGAGAGCATCAGTGCTAACCCAGAGTTTTGATGGATGCTTGCTCACATCCAAGTTTTTTTGGCTGCACCTCTACCACCATCTTTCCTTGCTGCTCTGCTCTATTCTCCAGATTTCAACCTCATCCTCTTTTCCAAAATGGAATTCAAGATTTCTTTTGGCACAGTGGAGGAGATCCAGGTGCCTGAGGTGCTTACAAAATGGGCCAAGGGACGGCACATCACTCCACAATGTGACTAGTTCTGAAGCGATGGAGGCCAAATACAGATAAAAAGAGTTTAATTTTTTTGATGGCACCTCATACATTTTTGCAATTTTGCTGATGTATGTGCTTACTTGACTTTCCTGTCAACCTGGATGACTGATTTCAGTATTAACTGCTGAGTAAACAGATTTGAAAGAATCGACTGCAGTAGCATACAACTACGCAGCACTAGGTAAACATATGGAGTATAAAGCCCGTATTGGTAAAACAAACAGCTGCTGCAAACTGGATTAAAGAGTCATACTGTTCACTAGTAAACAGAGCAGACTGTGAAAACAAGAGTGAATCAATGCCTTCGCTGTGAGGAATCACTGTAAGTGAGTCACGAGCAAGGGATCATGTACACAGAGGTAAAAACACAGAGGGAACAGCTCACCCGTGGCTCTGCGGTGATAGTTTGTGTCTGTCCGTTCTCGGTGCGGGCGTCAGGAGGCGGCTCAGGTTTACCCTAGAGCAAAGTGACCAGAGAACATGTGTGACTAGTTACCAGCAAAGCTAAAAATGTGTTACAGCACAATAGCTGAAAATGCAAGGAATTAGATGCATATATAGCATAAATATCAAGGTAAGGAAGAAATTAATTTGGTACTATAAAACAATACATTCCTAACATCATAAAAACTAACCTGCAGCTTTACATATCCAACACTGTCTCCAGTAGGAACAGGAGCTGGGATGGGAGTCAAGCCGATCCCAGCATACTCGTTGCTGGGGTCATCTTCTTCGTCAGCAGGGCCCACTGTGAGCATCACCGTGGCTGGAGTAGGAGGCAAGGAGAAAGCAGGCTGAGGGGTTGGAGGCAGAGGCCTCTCCTGGATCCAGCTGCTTTTACGGGAACCCATTCCCCCTCCAGATGACTTCCCATCAGGCACCGGGAGCGCAGGCAACGGCCTGCGTGACAGAGATTCTTGGGAAGGCAGACGGGGCCGGCCCTGAGCCTGTAAGAGGAGGGTGCTTTCCTCAAGCGAGCGCTGGACCAGCGATAAGAGCCCTTCAGATGGAGGAGCGTTACCGACGGCAGACAACGCTGGGAGCAGGTCTGATAAGCGTGCCCAGGCCTGCTGAAGGTTCGGCGGGGGATCCCCTGAATGACTGGCCTTCCAGGTGGACAGGATTTCAGCCAGTGAGGTAGCCAGGTCCCGTGACGACAGAGTGGAGGGCGAGTTGGAGACTGTGGTGAGCACCGAGTGGACGAGACTGGAAAGCGAAACTCGCCACTGTATGTCGCCAGAGCCGTTACTAGACACAGAGAGGCGGCGTGTGGAGGTGGAAGAAGATGATGAGGAATGAGGAAGGACTTCGACAGTCAGAGCTGGCATGTCATAAATCCCACCATCGGGCTCAGAGTCACCACGGCTATTATCTCCACCACTGGCTCGTTTCTCAGATCCAGAAACGCAAGAAACCTGCCCGACCTGAGGAACTTCCTCCCCACAGAGGCTGCTGGTCGACTCTCCCGGTGCCAGAGGGACGCCTGGAAGTGTAGGGACACTGTAGACTTCATCATCAGCTTCGTCAGGCTGGACATCTACTGTGGCCTTAGTCAGAGTGATTGTGGGGACATCATAGACCTATAAGTGAAGAGGGAAAAGCAGACATTTTCAAACTTTGAAGAAGAAAGATAATGACAGTGACTTCTAGTTCTAACCCCAGGACGGCAGGAAAAGGTGCCAATCATATTTGTAGTACTGTTTTTAAGCTCTCTTTTTGCTTTAAGCTCCTATTACCTTCCAAGATACTTTAAGTGTTGCAGATTTGATTGTTGAAATAAATAAAGAAAACATCACGAAACTTTGAAATTTGAAAAACATATGAAGAAAGGAAAGAAAATACTCTAGGTAGATTCTTTACTATTTAGTCCCATAATAACATAATAATCATAACAATATTTCCCCATGCAGTACATGCAGTTTATACCAATTATATGCTACATTAAAAAAAAGAACCCACTCTGTAGATACATACAGGAAAGAGTTTGTGACTACCAATGACGTGGGACACACATTTTTATTCATTAAGTCTTAAAGCAAGTGAGCCTGCAGTCCACATACAGTAACAGCAGGGAAGGAGGGAAAAAATAACCCAGCAGCTGGCACTCATTTTCAAGCAACTTTAAAGTGGAGACCACTGGGGGCAGGGATGTGGTGGTGGTGGTGATGGCGGTGGTGTATCCTTGGCATGGCTGTGACAGATGGGTGTGACTGGGAGAAAAATAGAAGCAGCATTTGTACTGGATAGACTGGCTCCAGGAGCACACAGAGACAGGTGTGGCCTCGCCTCGAAGGGGGGCAGGGAGACAGGCTAATACTGGAATGTGGGAAGAAATAGTGGCGGGGTATATGATAGTCATCTCTTGTTCTTTGCTTGTGTAGGCATGCATTCAGAACAGCAGATTCCCACAGTTCCCAGCAAATTAATATACTGGGGTTGGGGGTAATCAGAGAATTTTGATTCTGTTGGATGTTTGTCAGGTCAAAATATGACAGGAACAAAACAGAAACCCTGTAAGTAATTCTCTGTCAGATGCTCTCTAAAGTTGATTTTGTGTTCTGTGTGCCGGGAGATGAAGCAACAACTGCAAAGTGATATTTATTACTGGTTTAATTAATTAATTAATTAAATGTGCGTGGACCTAGATATGAAAACAGGTGGATGGATTGACCACAGGACAACAGCTTATCAATGCTGTCCCAAACATTTAACCCATTATAAAACACTGAACTTCCAAGCTACCACAGCCAGCAGTGGAGATCATCGTGGCCACACGGGGAAGGCAAAGAGGATATAAAAAGTCACTTGACAGCTCACAGTCAAACAAAAAGTAAAGCGGTTGCTTTAGACAGTAATTCAGAGGTTTATCCATAACTCAGCCTCGTGTGGAAAGTCTTTACCTCTGACTCAGCGTCGGCCTGCGGTGGCACACTGCGGGGGGTATCATAGATGCTGTCATCTTCTCCAAGGGCAGAGGGGACTGGATGCTGCCACCTGCCACTCGGAGGGGTATCGTATACCTACCAAGGCAACATTAGATTTAAAAAAAAGAAAAATCATTAAAAAATATTTAATTTAACACTAAAATAATCCCAATAAATACGATGGCGACTTTAAAAAGTTTATTGCCAAACAAGTACCATCCAGGAGTAAGAAAGGATTCATGTACATGGTGAAGGGCTTTTCCTGGCTCAAAACAGACCTCTTTAAAGTTTTGGTGCGGGGCGTTGACAACGGACATGAGAACAATCAGTCCACATATAGTTAGGGAGCAGTCTTTGTTACCTTAGTTAACTGAAGTTTATGCAGTTTCCTGATATTTGATAAACAAAACTGTTGTAAATTAAGCCATGCTTAAAAGAAATACTGATTTAAAGTTATTTTGTAACATTTCTAGTGATTTTTCCACTTCTTTCATGGCCACAAACATTTTCTGTATGCAGGCCGAAAACCTGCTTATGATGTCATCTTATTGAGAACTAAAGCAACATTACAGGAGACCCAACCTGTTTAACACACCACTAAAAATGCCTCCTCCCTCCCACCCCCTAAATGAAACCCAGCAGGGTTTCCAAAGAAGCAAACAAAAAACACAAGCTTTAAAAAAAAAACCAAAAAAAACTAAACACTTTTATTTATCTGATATGATTCACATTTATTTTTATCAAACGGTCAAAACTCAACAGGAAATGCAGATTTTTTTCTGTTTAACAAGGAAACACAGGCTCACTGCCTTCACAGCATGCAGCTGCCAACTGTGTTACCCCCTCAAACAACAATGCTGAGCCAGGATGAACCCTGTTATTAACATGTAATAACTTTATTCTTACTTTATGAATAGTGAAGAATTAGATCGAACAACTTTTAATCGCGTTAAGTATAATCGTCACATACCTGATCGTCAACAGGATCTGAATAATCCTGATTTTCTCCCTTTTGATTCTGCACACTGCTGCTTTTCTCCACGCCATTACTCGTCCTTTCCTCCTTTCCCTGGGGGGCTGCCCTCTGTTTGCCCTCTTCTTGTTGCAGGCTTGCAGAAGTTGCTTGGGCAGCAGATTTGGGGACAGAGTTAGAGTCAGCTGACGGCTGTGATGGTTGCAGTGTGTCCTTCCTGGTGACGCTCCTTACTGGAGGTGCTGGTGGAGGAGGTTTGCGGGCGAAATTTGGCGATCCAGGAGCCCTGGCCTGGCCAGCTCTGATAAGCAATGGGGATCCCCGGTGAGAGGCAAGGCCGGGCTTGCCCCTGGCTGCGGCAGGGGTGGGCGAAGCTCCCTTGAGCAGGGCTCGAGGAGACGCTTGGACAGAGGTTATCTGAGGCGGGTAGTGGTGAGCTAGAATTGTCGCTGGTGTCCTCGGAAGGCTCACTCCCGCAGAAGTGGGTGTTTGGTACATCCCAGGTGTGTCCTGGTTCGCTTTTGATTGGGGGGTAGCTGTAGTTCCATTGGTTATCAATGGTCCATTAGAGCAAAAAGCATTGGCCACAGAGCCTCCCGTTGGGGATTGGTAAACATCATCGCCTGCAAGAGGCGTGCCTTTGGGCACCAAGTAACAGTCGTCCGAGGCCCCCGTGGTTAGTGTTTCTCTAGGAACAAGATATGTAGCGTCATCTGCTTCATCGGCCGTCCTCGGCACTCCGCTGGGGGCAAGATACACAGACTCTGACGCCAGGTGAGCTCCTGGCTGCCTCGCATGCTGAGCTGCTGCAGGCACGGGACTCACCGGGCTCTGATAAACCGCTCCTGTCATGTCCGTTCCTCGTCCCCTCAAAGAGGGTGACCGTGGACGCCCCACCACCCCAATATCCCAGTCAGGTCTTGGCCGGGTGCCAGAGCTAGAGTGCGAGCGTGGCCGCCCGCCCTCAACTCTGCGCAGCTCCCCTGGTCTCGACCCCGCTCCCCCTCCTCGTCCCTCACCCACCGCTGGCGGGGAGCGATAAACTCCGTCCGCGTCATCCACGGTCCGAGCCAGCGGGGCACCAGGCGACAGGTAGACTGAGTCTTCGCTGGACCCACGACGGGGGTCCGAGCCAGGGGCGGGGCGGTCTGAAGGAGTCGAAGGCGATTAGCGGGGGCGATCCCCTGTCTGCCGTGCAGCGAGCAGAGCCACCACCCGGGCCCGCCGCTCTGCTCCTGTTCAAGAACCATGAGGATGTCGCCCTTCCGGAAAGCCAACTCTTCTGGACTTTCTGCCGTGTTGTCAAACAACGCCTTTGCCAATACCGTCTGTGCAGGAGGAAGAGACGAGAGCAGCAGTGATCAGCACTGACCCACAAAAACACACACACACAAAAAACAACAACTAAATGGCCATATGAAAGCACAAATTAATCAACAGCCTGAATTCACACTCCCTGCACACCACAAACAAACAAGTACATTGACGTGGCAGTGCCAAGTGAGGAGTATAAAAAGGGTGATTGTTTCGATGCTGAATGGAGAGTGAAAGGGAGTGAATAGGGAAGATCTCGTTAAATGTCTGTGTGAAAGACCTGGGGGGTGGGTGGGGGGGGACCAGGGGAAGGATTAGCAAACGAAAACAAAACAAAACAAAACAAAACAAAAAAAGAAAAAGATGGAAAATTTAAAAGCCAAATCTAAATTCACAGCTGTGTAATTAATCGTGAGGAAGGGAGAAAGAGGGCCACAGTCAGGGAGGATCAATGATCAAATGGACACAAGAGCTTAATGGTAATGAGCGGGATGAGAGGGAAGGGGGAGGGGATGAGAGGCACATCTGTCCCTTGCTGTTTAGAGTTTAATTGCCAACCCAAAGCCAGAGAGTCAGGCCCCCTTTCATTCTCTAAACCAACCCCCCGGGGACAACCGAGCTCCAATGAGCCATGTGGGACCTCTTTTGCAATGGAGGCTGTGAGGATCCCCAATATAAGACACAGAGAACACATAAAGCAGTTTAAAAAAAAGAAAGAAAGAAAGCGAGGAAAGCAAAATATTCCTTGAATTTCAAAGTATCCGAGCTATTGCGACACTGCCACACGAACACATGCAAATCCACACACACAAAGAGAAAAACTGTACTCACCGAGACAGACATGATTGCCAAGTGATCAGCTTAGTCTCCGGGAAATTATCACTCAAGTGTCCACACCAGTCGGGTCATTTTTGGGAGGTCAGCTGTCACGGATATGCCGGTGGGCAGAGACCCTCGGTGCCGAGGCACAGCTGGCTCTGTTTAGGACACATCGCCCGGTCTGGGGGCTCCGTCGTCCCCGGTTTTCATAAGGCTCCTAAAATCCACACGGAAACGCTTTTTTAAATGTTTATTTTCTCACGAGTCACAAGTAACAGGAATAGACAGCAAAACTTCACCCGTGCGCTCTGAGTCTCGTGTGAAACTGAAAGGTAGGCGGACGGAGGTAACACCTGTCTATGCCTTCCACGCCCAGTAACGTTTCTTTAAAGGCAACCCTATCTGGGGAAGCCCGCAACAGCTTAGCATCGTTTGTAAAAAAGAAGCGGTGTGCAGTGAGCGTCTAAAATACCGCGTGCAGCTGTGTATGAAACCGCTATCTAGGTCAAACGATAATTCATTTGAACAGTAGCCAGTATAAATAGACGTGCAGTCGCGGCCTAGCCACTAAACACCAGCCAACTGGGTAACGAGGGCTAACGCTGCGCTAGCTAGTGCTGGTTTAGTTCAAAACAACAATGGCACCGCCGGATAAAGCGGCCAAAGGCGATTTATTTACCGAACAGCGTTAGCACTCATGACCGCCGTAATGAAAATTATTACCTTTCTCTTTTCTTATCGCCGATAAACTTCCCATTGGGGTACAGCCTCTGATACGTAAATCCCTTCTTTTCATGCGTGAAAATCTGCGGTCATCGCCGTTCAATCATCTTCGATGACAACAAAATTATCTCCGCCCCTTTCTGAGGTCGTGGAGCTTCGCTGATCTACAAGTACCACGAGGGCGAAAATTTCAGCGTTTACACCAATCCCGACGTGTGTGAAATCGCGCAGCTAGCTGTCCCCTCAAAAATACAGCTCTTCTGATTGGCTCGTTCCTAAAAGTTGCGTTTAAGGACGACTGAGTCTGTAAACCAGGTAAACGATTTTCAAATGGGGAAAAAATAACGGTCAGCTGCTGTTGGCAACTGCTCTTATCTTTATTTGCCATAGAAAAAAGATTAATTTGCACAATTACTAGTATTATTAAAGTGAGCATGGTTTCAGCACTTTTATATACATATACACACAGCCAATTGCGAGCGAAGTAGGCGGTATGCTTTTATTTTGACAGGGGGACGTTTACCCGGAAACTATCGACTGTAGCGACACGAATCGTCAGTAGTCAAAGGTCTTTAAGAGTCTTTTATCAAACTATTCCTCTGCACCTCTTCGTGTTGAGCTTTTCATGCATTGCAGGGTGAGACAATCCTCTTCGTCACATTTGCACAACTGCATTTGCTTTGTAAAGTGTCGGACTGCGAGTGACAATAAAGTTGAGAATAAGAGCTCAACAAAGTGCATGGCCTCTGCCCTACTTAACTGCTGTTTGCGCTAAAAACATATCCGCGCGTGCTCTCTGTCCACAGGTGATGCTGAGGAGTGTATTCAGGTGCCTTAGGACCAATCTTGTAGCTGGCCAAAGAAATATGTCTCAAAGCAGTCTTTCTGGCAAAGTAGCCATAGTCACTGCCTCCACAGATGGGTAAGAATGACGTTATTGACCCCTGATTGTTGGTGCTCTCCAGGAAAAACCAAACAGTAACCAAGCAAGGACTGTGTCAGTCAGCTGTCTGCAATCATGACAAATCACTGATTATTGGAGAATTAGTAATAGAAGAGCTTAGTCATGTTTGTTTAATTGTGTTGTGTATGTTCTAAAATGCTTATTTCTCAGATTCAGTACATTCATGAGAGTAATTACAGCTGTAAAAGGGTTAAAGCGATGCATCATAGAGCTCTTCTTCCCCCTCCTCAGAATCGGGCTGGCTGCGGCTCAGGCTCTGGGAAAAAGAGGTGCCCATGTGGTTGTGAGCAGCCGGCGGCAGGCCAATGTAGACAAAGCTGTGGCACTGCTGCAGAGCCAGAGCATCCAAGTGACTGGAACAACCTGTAATGTCGGCAAAAGGGAAGACCGAGAAAAACTGGTTCAGATGGTAAGAAGCCGTCCATCGTGCTCAGGAGTGCTCGGAGGTGTTAGAGCAGCACATAAACTATACAAGACCAAGCTTTGGCTCTTTATTATAATACAACTATTAAGTGGGTGCTCATTTCTAAATATATTTTTACTCTTGGACTCTATTAGAGTAGCTTCATGGTTCAAAATAATTGTCATGTCTAGCCCCTCAGTTGATCCTCTATGAAATAATCTATGAAACTTTATCTGGCATGATCCACTTGAGAGGTGGAGAAAAGTTCAGCCAACGTGCACCTAACAATTTTTATCAATCATTAACAGTAAAAAGGAATCCAAGCTGGATTTTAGTAGAATAAAGTTCAGCCTGATATTTTCCCTGTTAATTCAATGTAGTTTCACCCTAAGTTGCTATTTGTGAAAATGTGTTTTTATAATGTTTTTATATGAATCAGAAGTCCCTCACTGCCACATTCCTCTGACCTGTCAGCAACAAGAACGCTTCCAGTTACAGTTTCTCTCTTTTTCTATGCAGGAAATAAGTAACTAATTGGCAATGAGTTAAAATCTGGCCATAGTTCCACCCCAAATGCTGCTTACTTCTGCCAGGCTAAGTGTGAAGGGCAGAGTCAGAGCATGCTGCTAACACAAGCACTGAAACTACAGCTGTGCACGACTGGACGACTCAAAGAACAGCTATGACTGCTTCAAATACCCCCTGTTTCTAATGTGGACTGTATGTAAAGCGTTTTCAAGATTTAAGTTGCTGTCACAGCTCTTTCCCACAAAGAACTGAACCCACTCTTATGGTCTTACCAAACTGTCCAAAAACTGTAATTTTGCCTTTAGCTGCCTGCCTGCATCTGTTATTAGTTACTCTGTAACTTTGGTGTTTTAACATATTTAGCTCTGACGCAAACTCATTAAAGTCCCTGATCATCCACACCACACCTGCAGGGCTTTTCCCACAGTTTAAAAGCCACTGTGGCTCAGGTGGTAGAGCGGGTTATCTACCAATCAGAGAGTTGGTGGATTGGTGCCTGACTGCACCTGCTGAGTGTGAGTGTGTGTGAATAGATAAAAGCTTGTATGAATGAGTCTGTGTAAGTCTATGCTATTTAAGTCCATTTATCATGCACTGCTGTGCCTTCATCTGATTGGCTGCTCCTCACAAACACACTATTTGGACAGTGGGGGAAGGAGCTTGTCTGTTTTTACCTCAGTGTTCACAGTCAGAGCTTTGTGCCTGAGATGTGCATGTTAAGGATATCTGTACTCAGTGACATCACAGAGAGCTAAAAGCAGAACAAGCTGTCTGAAGCTGAGCGTTTAGAGCGGTCTGAGCCTGAGCTTCTGGCTCACAGTGATTACTTGTACACATGCTTGTGTCATTATTTGAAACTCTGGCCATGTTACTGTGAGCAAAAAGTCCCCTTTCATCATCCTCAGTGGTGGTGGAAAAAAGTAAGTGGGAACCATTAGCTGAGCCTCTTTTGGTGGTTTGGTGGTTACCTAGAGCACTTTCTGTAGCTGCACGTGCTCAGGGGGGGAAAATGGACCCCTCTGTGTTAAAGAGGCGCTCCAGCTCAGCCATATTAGGATGTCTGGTCCGTGATGTCATTCCACAATAACTGATGGGTTAAGGTGAAGCAGATTTTCTTGGTCTGCTGTATTTTTAAGGTTGGGGTCGCTGTCATGCTGCATCACTCAACTGGTCATGAGCAATTCAAACAATTCATCAGACCGCAGACGTTTCCCAGAAGCACTGTGGACTGCTAAGGTGCTCTGTGGAAAACTTTAGTGGAGGTTTTTTAAAATTTTTTGTGGTTTCCTCTGTGGAGTCCTGCCACATAAAACATGCCTGCATGGTAGACTCATTAAGACAGACGTGAACCAGCTCCAGCCATTCCTTTAGCTCTTCCTCTGAGCTCCTTTTGTACTTTGTTTAGTATTTAGTGGCGCACCTTTGAACTTATTGTATTCGACGCTTGTTTTTAAGGATGACGGCGGCTACAGAAGTAAAATGCTTTGAGTTTTAGACAGTGTATCTGATTGTGATTGCTGAACAGTGTAGAAGCTCTTTGACATGACTTTGTAAGAGTTTCATGAAAGCAAACAGTTCATCTTTTGTGCAAAGCATGGTTCACACCAGCAGCTGCTTTTGTGACTCGAACTGCATTAAGAGATGAAGTGCACGTGTCTATTAAAGTTTCCTCCACTTGTTGGCTTCACTGTGTAATAGCGTGAACGAGTGCTTTGCTCTGTGTTTGGTGCAGACTCTGGATCGGTGTGGGGCCATTGACATCCTGGTGTCCAATGCAGCAGTCAACCCTTTCTTTGGAAACATCATGGACTCCACAGAGGAGGTCTGGGATAAGGTACGTACAAAAAATGAGCCCATACCAATCATTTGTGATGTTCGACGTAAATTTGCATTTTTTCAAATGAAGGATACAGTAGCACTAATATGTTGTCATAATAAACAACATAAATCCAAAACGTGGTTCTGATGAGCTGTTTATGTTAGTAAAATGATAACTCGAGAGATCACTCTGTTATTTAAAGTATTCACTGTCACTGTGTCGACATTTTCAGATCCTGGATGTGAACGTAAAATCAGCCTTCCTCATGACCAAGCTGGTGGCACCTCATATAGAGAAGAGAGGGTGAGTGACAGTGGCACCCAGGGGGCGGCCATAAAAATCTGCCTGCTGTAATATTCCTAACACCTTTCACGGGTCTGTGTTTTTCTTTCAGAGGTGGAAATGTCATATTTGTGTCATCTGTGGCTGGATACCAACCAATGCAGGTCAGTGAGGAATTTCTCCTTGGCAGGAATTTGTGTGGTGCTGTGACTGAATGTCATCAGTGCAGTCAGCATTGGTTGGCCACCTCCTTACGTCACATCGAGACATAGAGATGGAAGTGAGAAAGCGATTCTCTGGAGAAAAGCTGTAATATTAAGCATCTATGTTACTCACAGACTCCAGTATCTGCCAGTGTTTGACACAGCATTAGGGGTGTGGTGTGATAATCTTGAGGTGTGGAGCCTGAGCTTTTATGGCTTTTGAAGTGGGATCTGTAAGAAAAGTCTGAGAAACCCTGTTTGGTAAGGTAGTCTTAGTGTAGTGGTTTACACATTTACCTAACCGTACCGGTTTGATTTCAGGAGAACATGAAATCAAACCAGTACGGTTGGCGGTTGTGTCTGGAAGGGCATCTGGCATAAAAAATGTGCCAAGTCAAACATGCAGAGACACTGTGGTGCCCTGTTAATAAGGAAGCAGCTGAAAGCAGCTAATAATGGATATATGCACATGGCTATCATTAAAGCCAGTGAGACATAAACCTGAATGTAAAGAAGTGACATGCTCTGTTTTCTTTCTGCAAACCTGTTCACGTGGTGTGCATGTGCACCTCTCCAGGCTTTGGGTCCTTACAGCGTGAGTAAGACGGCCTTGCTGGGTCTAACCCGGGCTCTGGCCCCTGAGCTGGCTCAGAGCAACATAAGAGTGAACTGCGTGGCCCCTGGAATAATCAAGACCCGCTTCAGCTCTGCGGTGAGGACACGCGCTCGAGTCCTGTGCTTTAAAATGTGTTTTTGTTGCAGTTCAGTCGTGCTTTCTCTTATTAGTGTTGTACTTTTTATAATAAACTCTTCTTTTGTTCCAGCTGTGGCAGAATGAAGGCATCGTGGATGAGTTCAAAAAGCAGCTATGCATTAAAAGGTGAAGTTCAAGGTCACAGGAAAGCTTGTTGGTAATATTCAGAGTCCAGGATTTGACGCGTTGAATTTGCCTCTCCTTTCAGAGTTGGAGAACCGGAGGAAATCGGAAGTGTGATTGCGTTCCTGTGCTCCGAGGAGGCGTCCTACATCACCGGAGAGACCATCACAGTGACCGGAGGGATAAACTGTCGACTTTGAACGCATCATTTTTTATTTGATTTTGATTTCTTCTATTTTTCTGAAGTGCTGGCAGAAAACAGCTACAACTAAGCTTAGCACAGGAGCTACAACACACTAATATAAACCAATATAATGAAGCACAGAGAGCTCTGGGTTACTGTGAGCGTCTTGAGTTTCCAGGTTGATTTTTGTTGTGTAAAGGTTTCTAATGAAAAATCTGATGTTCTTGTAAAATAATAATAATAATTTTTAAAATGAGGAAATGTGTAATTTAAACTGCAGCAGAGATAAAAGCTATTTCGGTACATAAACATATTCATGATTTACAGGCCAGGGATGGTTTAATAAACTGATGTAATATCAGTCATTACATGAGCTGAACGTCAGGAGCAGTTTGAGAGCTTCGCCTTCGTCGATGAG